>NC_072736.1:19770543-20070543 GCF_026930045.1 Uloborus diversus | reverse complement strand
CTTATTATTTTTGAAACATTTATCGAAAAGTTGAGAAATACATGACATGAGTCAAAAGGAATTAGGATCTTGCGGAAAACCCGACCTAAGTCGTTGAATCATAGGCGCAAAGTCAAAAACGAATTCGTTCTTTTTTTAAAAAACACTTTTTCAATTCATTTTCAATTTTCACCCGGCTTATTCAGCTTTTCAATGAACAATTGAAAATGTATAACATGCGACGTGTTCTTCAAAATTTAAAACCACAAAAGCACAATTCTTTTGACGTTTACCCTCATCCTGACATTTTGAGCCTATCCACTCGGAAGAGAAAGTCTAAAAGATTTATGCAAAATTTCTTCATCTCAATCGAGTCGTACAGCTCTTTTTCCTGAACCTATTCATGCGCCGTAAGTTCTTGACAGATCTCGATTCAAGTCATTTGACGTTTCCACTGCTAAGGATTTTAATCTTAAACTCAGACGCGTGCGGTTATTTATTTATTTCTTTATTGAAACTAAGTTACGCTTTAAAGTCAGTTTCACCAACCGGTTTTTGCATATCTGCTTCTGGTTGGCAAATTAGAAAAAATAATTTTATCTAATTATTGTATACATATGCAATTATTTGTAACAACCTGATGAAAACAATACTTTTCAATTTTCTTTAAGAATGTCGGGCTTGCTTACATAACGCGTAGTTTTTTTTTAAACATCATTTTTTTTGCCGAAAATTGTTGAACATATGCAATTTTTTTAAAAGTTTACATTGCTAAAAACATTCATCTTAGGCAAAAACATGTGTGTGTGTGTGTGTGTGTGTGTTTGGAACTAAACTACTTTTTAAAGTAAGTTTTGCTAGCCGGTCTGTTGTGTATCTTCTTCTGGGTGGTACATTACAAAAAAGAAAAAAAAAATGATTTCACCATTGTCATTATTAATACGTATGCGATGGTACATTTGGAACAACTTGAATAAAACACTACTATTTAGTTTGTGTTAAAAATGTCGGGCTTGTTTACATAACTTTTTTTTTTCTTATAACCAATTTCCTAATGCTGAAAATTGTTGGACATTTGCATTTCATTTGACGTTTCCAATGAAGTTTGTTTAAAAGTTGAAAATGATTTAAAATAATTGTATTAATATTGTACTTAAATACTTTTTTAACGTTATGAGTTTTAATTGGCGGTGGAAAGTTTTAACATTTGTTCTCTCAGCAAATAAATCAATTTTTTATAATTTACTAAAACATTTCGCTTAAAAGAGAACGATTATGATAACGAAAAAAAAAAACGAGTTTATTTTTCGTTTCAGGGCGCAGACTTTTCTAAAAATACAGGGAGGGGGCAGGAGTACAATAGAGAAAAAGGGTAACAAAAAAATTTAGTAAAAAATACAAATAAACTAATCATATGTTTGTTTTATTTTCGGAAAAAATTGCTTTCTGCCAGAATTCAAGATATTTTTCAAGTAAAATCTCACTATACTTCTAGCCATAGTCAACAAAAAGAAGACTACAAGGCTCTACTACAATTTTCTTCAAAATAAGGGTTTGCAACGCAGAAAATTCCTTTTTCTCTTTTTTGCATTTAGCTGATAAAAAATGCGAGAGTTCATACTTAGAAGTAACTTTCAGGCACGGGGGTGTTGACGCCGAATAAAAGTACACATATTTGTCGATGAATCCCACTCAGTGTCAAATACTGGTATATTGAATCAAGTTTTTGTAATGCATGAATTTGGATAGTAGATGCTTTTTCAATTTTAAGAATATAAAATTATGTTTCGAAATGCAATGTATTTCTGTTGTTTTCAAGATTTATTATTTATTTCATTACAGATTTGTTTTATTCAAATTGCTTTTTAATTTCAATTATTGATTTCTGAAATGTTAATTATGAATCTTATTTTCTATCCATAGGTTACACATTTTAATTTTTATCCTGTAGTAATTAATCCTTAATAAAATAATAGCGACAAGAGGCTACAAAAACACTATTCATCAGAAATGTTCAGAGAAAGCTTAAATCGCTGTTTATAACTATAGCCAAAAACGACGTGTAGGGAAACGCATTATCTATGGCATCACGGCAGACGCGAGTCTCGCCGGAGCGCATAGTGACGTCATATTAGCGGCCATTTTGATTCGGTGTATTTTCGCCGTGAATTTTTGGAGTCAACTTTAAACATTAATAACTTCTCTTGCAGAGTTCGTATAATTAAATTAGAGTTATCGTTTTTCATGTATTTCTCTGCACTCTTTCATGTATTGATCTGCTTTGGGAACTGAAAACTAAAAACGTGTGCATAGCTCAATGAGGTGCATTCCTTTATTAAGGTATATTGCAATACTTTAAAATTAACATTGGAATTATGAATACATTTTCCAGAAGGAAAGAGTGCATGCATTTTTTGAGCATGAGAAAACAGTCAATTTTAATATCATTTTTTTCAATCAGGAAATTGTGCTGTTTTGCATGTTATATTATGCATTATCTGTGAGAATTTCAGCTTTCATACAAAATTAATAGTTTAAACATAGTTTATATAGAAATGGAAATGTAGGTACAAGTGTTTTAGATTGGGTATTAGTTGTCTCGTGATTAAATAAAACACCGCATAAAACTAAATCATATGTCTTGTTTTCGTGTAAAATTTGTCTTCATGATGAACCTTAACTTTAAAAAATCTTTAAAATGTTAAAAATGATACAAGAAATTTTCGAAAAGTTTTTGACGCATTCAAAATAATCATAGAAAAAATATGCGGTTTCACAAATTAATATTTTACAGGTTCCCGAATATTTTATGATAGTATTAAGAAAAAAAATAAAAAAAAATAAAAAAAAACTCTCCAAATCGTGTTTTAAGGTGAAGTTGTACCGTCACAGCATGAAAACAAAAAGGAATGTGAGTTGTTCAACCAATTTCTTAAACAGAAATCCATATGTTTCATAACCAGAGCTCGATGTGTGCACCATTGTCTCTCGAACCACATCTAAACGGTACTCAACACCATCTCATGCTCTAGCCAGCGTGGACTGAGAACAGTTTGTGCTGCTTGGTAATGGTAACTTAAGGTCTTCCATGCTAGCAATGCTGCACAATTTGACATAAATGAACACGAAAACTATTTGTGAACCTGTGAGGTATTCTAGTGCAAACTGCATATTCATAGGGCAATTTTCTGACAATTTTCAATGTTTTTTTCGAATTTGTCAATGACCTATCGGACACTCTACAATATTTTTAGATGTAAAATAGTCAATTATACAAACTGTTTAGCTAATAATCTTCAAGATATGCCCATATTAGTTCATGTATCATATTTTTCATGTTTTGAATATTCATTAATTTTCGTAGCACTTATTATCATAGAAGTTCTTCTAAACTCAAGGATTTACGAACAGGATTTCTTAAGGTACATTTTAGTGTAGAATAGAAAGTTTACAGTACAGAGAAAATTATACGGCAAACTGTATCGGAAAAATAAAAAAATTGCACCTCTAGTCAGTATACCACGTGATTCACTAAGCGAAGAACTTAAACTTCTTTTCCGGTCCCGCCTTGAGCCCATTTTGGGTAGTGATTAAGGTAGTCGTCCAGAACAAATGGATCTAGATATGGACCTTGTGCTCACATTTCCTCCTTTTTGTTCAACACTACTTCCCCCCCTCCCCAACAGAAAAAGCGTTCTTATCTTAATAGGAAATTTTACAGTAAAATAGGATTTTACGAAAAAGAGTACTGCCAACATGGATGCCAGTACTTTTTACTGTAAAGTTTCAGGAACAGTTTTAACTGTGTATCAAAAACGGCGCACCTACTATTTCATAAGTAGGACATTGAATCGTTGTGTAGTTTGAAGAGTCGTTAAAAAAGATATCGACAAAGATTTCACAATTTACAGACCTAAATAGATTATTTTGGAATCTACTCAGAAAGTAGTTTAAAAGAGCACGTACTTGGGGAGAATAAAAAAAAACATTTAGGTTAAAAATCTGGATCAGTGTTAGAACCTTGTTTGATTTTAATTGTTATGCTAGCGACAGTATACTATAAGCGATGAAAATAGGCAAAACAGTTTTTATACCTCACAAATACATACTCTTACATTTTCACGAATTTTTCAACTTTTGAGGACGGTTGACGTCAATAGATCATATGACTTTTTTCATTTTTTTTTACAAAGTAGTTATATTTTAAATTTGACATTGGCTGTAGGAATAACTACTTAATATATTTTTTGTATAAATATTTTTCCGCATTGGAGAAATATCAAAAACCTCCAGCACTCGCACAAATTACAGCAGTTTCCATCACACTTCATTCACAACTTGATTCTTTTCCAACCTGTGACTTACTTTTTTAAGCGAACATCATCTTGGCTTTCATGAAAATGCGTTAAGAAACATGTAAAATGAGAACGGATGATATCATATTGAACAAATAAATCTAACACCCGTGATTATTAACTAACTAAAAAAAACAGCGTTTTCTTTTTAGTCCAAAAGGTTTAAATTTTAAAGAATCAATTTTAAAGAGCAAAATATTCAAAAGACATCGTTCAAATAAAAGCTATTAACATTAATAAAAATTAAAATAAATTTTGTTGTTCATTTAGGTTTTGAAAAACGAATTAGAATCCTGGTCTCATGGGAATAATACTTTATTTTACCCTTAATAACACAATCTTATTGGTTAAAGTACTTGTGGTTATAAAAGCGACTAATGTCTTTACCAGCTGTGCCAGTGACCCCCAGAGAATCATTATTCTGTGCTAAGAATTAATCAATTAGAAGATCAATGGAATAAAATAAACTTTATATATATTTTTTTTCTTCTGAAATTAAAGGAGTTTGTTTTCGTTAAAATCATTTGGATTTTGCGAAAAAAAATATTTCCTATCATTGAATTTTTTTTAATCGAATATTTTTATCCTATTTACTTTGTTGAAACGTTGTAATAAAGATCGTAAATTATGCGTCATTTAATAACGTCATTGCAGTAACTGTAATAGTTTAAAGTCCAATTCCAGCCCTTTTTGCCGTAAAAAATGTTTATTTGGGTGATTATTTAAGGAATACATTGGTAAATTACAGCACTAGGTAAGCATGTTGTTAGTGAAAATTAATCATAAAATATATATTTTTAAATGAAACTAACTATTCAATATGAGCTGCCTATTTTTAGATTATATTGGAAATAGTATTATTACTGGGACAAGTTTTCATTTGTTTTGTTGTATCTTGTAAGAATTCGTAAATGGTAACGGAAAATGTGGAGTTTTTAGGAAAATGGAAACAGATAAATGATTTAAATTTTTTGAATGACACAGGCAAACATTCTCATAGAAAATATTTGTTTTATTATACAACTAGCGGCACCCGCACGGCTTTGCCCGTAGTAGAAAATCAAATGATCATTTGGTTCGCCTGTATATTTACAAATAATGGATTATGAATTTCTCGCCAATTGGCCGTGTTCATTCGCTCTTCCCATATTACGGTTCCACATCATGATAACTTCGTAATTTATTCGTCCGTCTTATGATAATTTTGCTACAGAAAATGTTCTTAAAATTGAAATATAAAGAGATCAAAATCGAATTTTCGAAAAATCGCTTCGAGGTGCACACCCCTATGATAAACAAACTTTGTACCAAATTTCATGAAAATCGACCGAACAGTCTAGGCACTATGCGCGTCACAGAGGTTCGGACAGTAATCCAGACAGATGTTCAGCTTTATTTTTAGTAGAGATGACAAAAACTGAATTGAAAATAAATCAAATAGAAAAGTCATTAACCTAACAAAGAACTTTTCGTAAAACATATGGTAGTACTCCACTCAAACTAAAAAACATTTATACTGAAATTGTGCTAATCCTGTCATATACCTGAAAATTATAAAATGCTTTTTTGTCGAATATTTTCCCCATTGCATATTAAATACCTGCCGCTCAGAAATATAAAGAAAAAAAAAAGTGTGTTTTACAGAAAAACGTATTGACAATAACAAATGAGATTATTTTTCCATCACATTCAACTTAAAAGATATTTATAAACGATTCTCAAAGGGGAAATGACATTTTGATGACATTTATGAGTATCTCGCTCCCGTTTTATTGAATTTAAAATGTTTTTTTAGGTAAACATTAATTTGAAACTTATAATGCATGAAAATTAGATTTAAAATGTCGTATTTGTTTCAAATCTGCAAGACGCACTTATCATTGCCTCTAGCAATGTGATACTATTTTTAACTCACTCTCAAACTGTTATTTTGAAATTGTTAAGATGATTAAACGTTACTTTCGTTTATAGCTCAATATTAAAAAATGAGTTTGTAATGTTCTTGGTTATTACTTTTTTAAGAGCTTTTTACATAGACAGTTAGTTGCATTGGCATTTCTAAAGTAATTTACTTCCGTTTCTTCAGAGATTTGTCTTTTTTAATTAGGTATAGTTTCAATAATATACTAATACATTATATATGCGTCGAAAAATCTGTAAACAAAACAGATTCAAATCTAGTTACATTTCTGGTGTGTGATAAAAAGTAGTGGCTCTCTAATGAAAAGAAGTCATAGTGTTACAAGTTCGGTGCAACTTCAAACTTTCTTTAAATGACGACACAGTTCTTGAGAAAGTACAGGAGATTTATTTAGAGCTATGTACAGGAAATGTAGTTACAACTGCTAAATCAATCATCAGCAATTGAGCAAATATCAATTAATACCGTAAACTCAACGGTAGCACACGTATTTACATCCAAATATGCAAAAACACAGCGCAAATGCTTCACAATAAACAGAGCAACGGCTCAGACGAAACTCAGACAGTTAAAAAGCAAAACTTACTCTCCCTCAAATGCCACAGGACGTACGGCGTTTTGTACTGCTTTGGATAGTTCGACAAAACTCTATTTTTTTCTGGATATTTTATTTTTATTCCATTCACAAATCTTATCAATCAGAAATAGGGGACCGTATACATCAGTCAAATTGGGTACATTATAAGAAAAATTGGGTTGTATGTACATTATAAGAAAATATTTACAGGTTACATTACTAAAATAATTATAGGTGAAAGAAAATAGAATAAATGCCAAACTTAGCCAGATTGCAACAAAATAATCATAAAAATAATTACTATTGACAGAATTTGTAACAATATGTTTATCAAATAAAAACAGTGCCCATGTAAAAGTAACTATACATAAATATATTCAAGATATAAACTCGATTTTTTTTCAATAAAATGTGTTCAAATTTAGAAATATACAAATACCCCCTCTGGTCTAATAAACATGTACAAAATAACTTTAAAAAATGAAGAATTATTAAGAATTTACAGACATGCATTTTGAGGTATACGAAACTTTTCTTTGAATATTTGTGCAATCCCAGTTTTTGCTTAGAAAAGGGGATTTTTTGTAATTTTCTCCACAATACGGGTCTGCATTTTTTTTTTGAAATATTTGAGTTTTTCATCATTGTTGTGACATACATTCACATTGTTGTTACATACATTTTCTTTGAATATTTGTGCAATCCTAGTTTTTGCTTGGAAAAGGGGATTTTTTGTAATTTTCTCCAAAATACGGGTCTGCATTTTTTTTTTTTTTTTTCAAATTATTTGATTTTTTCATCATTGTTGTCACGCTTATATGCTACTTTTTTTGAAAGACTTTGATATAATCAAGATAAATTTTGAAAATATATTATGAGCAATTAATTACTGATTTTTTTCCATCGCTGAAAAACAAGCATTGTCGTCATAAGTATTTTTTTTTCTAACTGCAAAATGAACATAAAACTGACAATACTGTGACCCCAACTAGAAATCTATAAATGGCTTAAATCTGTTAATTGCACAAGAAATAACTACAGCTCAAAGAAAATGTCGAAGAATCTTCAGCTGCCCAAAAGTTTATCTGAAACCTCTAGAAAAGTATTTATGATGGATGAAAACTTAATTCCTGTATCTGAAGAAATTCCGAGAATTGTTTGAAGAACACGTCTTTTTCTCATTTTCATGAGCTTAGTTTCTCCATGAGAGAAAATTCCTTTAAGAATTTCAAGTTTCAAACGAAATTATAGGTAAGTACGAGATGAAAGCACATAGATCGTTCAGAAACTTATTAAAAAGTTTCCAAGTTTTCAGCGGATCAAGTTGTGAGTTAAAGGGCTTTTTACACAAAAGAAATTCACAAGAAGGAAAAGTGAAGGGTAAAACTTTCGCTTTTCATCTTGAATAAGAAAAACGTCTTCTTCAAATGAGAAAACTACGCTCAGGAAAATACTTTCAGTCATTACAGTCGACAAAGATTTACTTCTTTTCTAGAGGCACAAGTTATTTTAGAAAGATAATAATTTGAAATTATATTTAAAACAATATAAATTTATCAAGGATTACTTTATTGATGGGTTGATGTTAAACAAAAACAAATCTTAATTACATTGGCCATTACATTTAAAACATATTAAAAAAACAATTAGATATAAAAGCTTTAAAACTTAAAAGAATTATAATATTATTGAAATTTACACTTGAGAATGATTGAAAATAGCCTTGAGGTTTGGAGTTGGATGGCATTGCTAAGACCTGGAGTTAAAAACTATTAATAATTTATTTATTAAACAAATTTAAAAATATTTAAAACTGTATCAAAAAGTGATTCAGAATTTTACTAAATCCTACACAAAATGAAAAAAAAAAGCAGGAGAAGAGTAAGTTCAGTGAGACGCAAAAATTCAATCACATTTTTTATTATTAAACGAGCTGATGTGTGCATCACATGACTTCCTTTTACTCCAATTTAATGACAATAGTGCCTCGGAGTAAGCAAATAAACATTTTAAATATTTTCACCCCGAGTTTGTTGCGAATCAAAGCAAAGAAAACGTTTTATACAGATAAATTTTTCCAATATTGGCAGTTTTAATGTGGTTCAATGGTTAACTCTCTAAATATGGCCAAATTCAAATCAGGTAAAAAAAAAAAACTGCCAAATTAGTCGCCAAGTCGGTGACAAAACTTGACGATCAAAAGGTTGGATAAATAGTGCCAAGTTTTTGCCAAATTATAACACCACTTGAGTGTGTATGCATGTCGCATAACTCAAGAATGGTATGACCTAGAAAGTTGAAATTTAGTATGTAGACTCCCAGTGCTGTCACCTTAGTTGTGCACCTCCCTTTTTGGTTGCATTCGGGTGTTTCCAAAGGGGTCTTTTGCACATTTTTGGGGGGGGGGGAATTAATTGTTAATTTCGATACAAAGTCAAGTGGTGTTATAATTTGGCGGACACTTGACGATTTATCGCCAGTCTTTTGGTTACCAAGTTTTGTCGCCAACTTGGCGATTTTTTTTCATCTGGTTTCAATTTGGCCGCTGGTGGTGATATTTAGAGAGTAAATTATTAAATAACATTAAAATTGCCAGTAATGGGGGAAATAACATTAATGTTATTTCCCCCAGTGTAAAAGGAAGTCATGCGATGCACACATCAGCTCGTTTTTCAAGAAACAGGCCGAACAATATGAAGTAATAGAGCCGCCTGAGATACTCCTACATGTGTTATACAATTTTTTCTAAACGTAAAAAACCGTAGCCAAATCAAACGTTTGTTTATCAGCAGATTGAATTCATTAGGAACTGACTATAATTATCTCCGATGAAAGAACCTTTGGAAAAGCTGTTACTTATTGTAATTTGGAACCAACACTAGAAAATGAATGATAATGCCAATGAAATATGACAAAAAACGGTAAAATATTTTCAAAATCTGCTTCATTATAGTTATTATGTAATGCATGTTTAGAAATAACAATATGCAAAATCTGGTTGGCAGACGGACTGTAAATGTTTGCAAACTAATCGTCTAACCGTATATTTTGAAATGATTTAAATGTTTCCTATTACGCATTCATAATTGCACCAAATTACACAATCGCTAAATAAAAAATATATTCAATGTTTTAATATTTCAATGTTGTCATTGTTGTACATTTAAAGACTGGTTTGCAGCCATTATTCCTATTCAATGAAGTCACATCATTTTTGTTCAACTTTTTATTTTTTCTTTTAAGAAAAAAAAAGTCATTACAGTTGTTTGCACATTATTTCAGCCGAAGCACTAGCTTTACATTGAAATTGGAAAGTTACTGGAGTCTCTTTACTAACATCAAAAGTTATACTCCCTGAATCTCAGAGCTGGAATTCTTCGAAAGAGCATCTTTAACCATTCGTAGAACTTATTAAAAGGTATTTTTAGTATTTTCAGTTTCTAAAAAAGAATGAAAAATTGTACTCTGTTATGGAACCTTTTGAGCAATAGCAAATTGTTCTTAAAACTATGGGTGCTCATATATTTCATTTAGTGTTTTTTTTTTTTTTTTTAAAACTTTTCTGGAGTTATTTTTAAGATATGAACCTAAATCTTTGAAACGTTTCTTTCCTCGGTCTCTCATATTTGGTAACATTATTTCCTACCTCTTTTTTATAAGAAAAGAGAGGACAAAATGTAAATGTGGGTAAACGGTTTGGTCTTTGATTTAAAGTTACTTTGAGTTCAAAAATTTTAGATTTTTGTCTTTCATCCTGTCTTACACATATAATAAGTATCATAAATTTAAGAAGACAAAAAAATGATTAATATTGATGATTTCATTTCAAACACTACGATGTACAAAAAAAAAAATAAAAAAGCACCGGAAACAAGAAATTCCGTCCAGAACTAAACGAACCTACTTTTCCGTATACTGATATCGACTTTCTAGATTTTTAGTGTCTGATCAAAATTCTCCAAATTAGCTAAAATTGTAAATTATTTCGAACATGACTTCTCAATTTTTAAGCTGATTTCTAGAAATAAATATGCCTCGCACTTCTAACGAAATAGATGTGTTGTTAAAAATAATTAAACGAACAAATAAAGCAGCAACACCATTAAAACAAAGCAAATAAAATTATATTTTCTATTTAAAATATCTTTTATTGCTTTTAAAAAGAGTTAAAAATAATAAGCTCATTAAATTAACTACATCACACACACACGCAAAAAAAAAATCGTTTGTTTTTCCCCTGTTTTAAAAAAGACTTTTAAAAGAGGAATAAATGTTCTTTTAAAAATATATAAAAAATAAATTATTTCCTTAAGTTAATAATTTAATTAAAGAAATAATTTTCATTATTAAAAAAATCATCTGCGCTTATCTTTATGTTAAAACATAAAGGACTCCGAATTTCTCCGCCAAAAACTGAATACATAAATTAAAACTTAAGAGTGAAAACGAAAACAACTCATATCGACAATAATTATTTCACAAACCATGGCTGCGCAGTTGGATGGGGTTAATTCGGAATTGGTCACTTTCGTTCAAAGTCCGCAACTTTGTCAATGTTTGTGGAGTCTGAGTCGGAGTCATGTTGGGATAACGACTCCGAAGTTGGAGTCGATTACTTTAAATTTCCAAGAGTTAGAATCAGTCATTTCCTCTCCGTGTTTAAGTTTTTGTCAAATCTACGGAGTCGGAGGCAGAGACCGACTAGTTTTCGGGTACGTGAGTCATACTCGGAGTCGACTGCCCTGAAATCATAGGAGTCGGAGGCGAGATTTTGTCATCAAGAGCTATTTCCAACAAAATGTGTTTGAAGTAAAACCGCCTTTAAGTTTGGGATCCACACTGATTTTTAATTTCACCGTAGGCAGAACTCACGTGCTACTGACAAGCACTACTGACGGTCGCAGTTCCCAACGAAAGCAATTGAGACATGCTGCATTACAAATGTCGGTGATGTGACGGTGTCGCGAAATAAATGGTTTTTTCCCACCTCTATAAAGCTGAAAGCGCCTGAGTTTAGTTCTAAAACCGTGCATATTCTTCATCGTGATAGTTTCCCCAACTAAGTTTGTTGAAGCAAATCTACCTTTAAGTTCGAGATCTAGTTTAGCCTACAGTTTCTCCGTATGAGATAATGCCAAATTGTTTTATCTGCTAAAACTTAAATGCAAAATTTTTAAAATCTTGTTTTAAAATCGTCATCATTTTTTCCAAGTTGAAATCACGAAAAATTCTTCACTTCAGAATTTCCAAAATATTCCAAATTAATCAATGCCATACTATAAAGCACTTCTAGAAATTAATTATTCTCTGTGCTTGTCTAGACAACTACCACATTTCTTGAAACTTTTTGATGCCATAGGCAATGGCTACTGCACAGCTATTTTCGTGTCGAAATTCCTTCATTATTCTGGCTTGTTTGGGCGTAAACATCCGTTCTATTGATACGTTTGGCATATTTCTAAATCCTTCATTTAGATCAAACCGCTGGAAAACTTTAAACATGACATACAAATTTCAAAGAGTTACGACTAATTTATATAGTTCGTTTGTTCATATTGGTTGCATAATTTCAATATTTATCAATGCACCATTATATCGTTTTCCTTGCTTTAAATTTAAGTTTTTTATGCCACTATAGCTTGCAATATATTTTAATTCACACAGGAAGATATTTTAATCACTAAAGTGAAGATGTGTTTTAAATGCATTCAATGTTATATACTGACTAAACTGATGAAAGTTTATAATACAGAAAAGAAAAGTGATATTTTACTACTAGTTCAAATGTTAATTAAAATATAAAAGAAAAACTAATAATTTAAAACATCAATCATATAAGAATTTATTGGCATTAGATATAAGAAAAATAAGTATATAATCTTTTTATTACATCACTCATAACTTGCAGTTAATATTATCTAAGTTATATTTTGGTTAATTCTAAAGCAGCAAATATTATTTAAATAGGCGGTATACAACTTTGTACGGATAGTTCTTACTGTTTTGCTTATATTCATTCTTCAATCCAACTTTTAATTTAGCTTATATTGTATGCTTTATTTAATTAAATACAAATAAATCAAGTTTAACTGCAGTATATGAGAGATATAGTCAAGAAATCATAAACGTTTTTTTATTTCATACTTTTTAATGCGAATCAAATTTGTATAAGTAGTCTTTAGAATAAGTAGTCTTTTTTTGTAATATGGCTTTTTTGTTTAGAAATTTATTTGAAGTGAAACAATTTGAAATTTAAAACATATTTACCTTTTACCTATGCTTATTAAAAAATGTATTGTTTTCGCTTTAATATAAATGTATTGCACATAAAAATTATAAGAACTTACTATTTTTTTTACATCTGCTCAAAATTTTGCAAGTTTGTATGCTTGACTTCATCAGCATTTTTTAAGAAAGCACAGGAGAAAAAAAAAAGCTTTTAAAAATGCTTTCATGTTGAAGATATCCCATAATCAAAGAAAATTTGAAATATAGTTTGCATAGTTTGAAATTCCCAAATGCTTGCTTAAAGTCAACCTTGAAGTCAATACGTTACAATGCAACTTCAACAGCACCGGTTATTTTCAGGTTATTTATTTATTTTTTCCTTTGAATACTTTATTATATGTCTTTAAAATCTGTGCCTCCTTTAAATAAATTGAAACTATTTAAAGTGCTTCCTTGCTTACTCCAAGGCGCTATTATCATTAAATTGGCGTAAAAAGAAGGGAGTGTAATTATTTAAAGTGTTTTCTTGCTCACTAGCTCATTCATTGAATTTTGTATATTTGTACACGTTCCATAAGATGTATTCTTTCTTAGATCACAGACACCAATAAAAGCATCACCTTTCGATACAATTGAAAGTAGAATTACATTTAAAGCTACGTTTATTATACTTTTATGTGTGTAATAAAATGACTGATACGCTTTTCAAAAAAGATTCTGCTTCTAACTATCGTACATGAGTATCCGCGTCCATTCTTTAAATTATTTAAAAACCAGTTGTATAACAGTCGTGAAGTAGAAACCATTAAGTAGAATAGGGTCTACACCTAATTTTTTGAATTCGAAGTAATGATCTTATAATCAGGGTAAAATATGCTTGCTTTAGTTAAAATATTGTTTTAACGTTGATTGATATTTAAAATATTAGTAATTATGTATTTAAAAAAAATGTTGCGTGATATAGCATTCCAATTAAAAAAATTCATGCTTAAGTAAAGTAGTCATGTTCCGCTCAATTAATTATTAATTTATTACATTTTTATATACAGTCGAGCCCGCTTAGTGGAAAATCCAATTTTAGACAAAAAAAAGTATTCATATAAGCGGGAAATTACATTAAACTGGATTAAAATGATAAACAACAACGGTTTTATGCACTGAAAATGTATTACATTAAGCGAGATATTCTTTTAACCGATATTCTAATAAGCGGGCTTGACTGTATGTTTCATTTAACATTATTTTCAGTTTTGATTTTATTAGCTTCTCAAATTAAAAATTATTTATGATCAAAACCTTTAGTCTGAAAACAAATTCGTAACCTACTTCATAACCGCCACCAACACTAAAACACCTATTTGGTTATAAATAATTTTTTCATTTCAAAATTTTTGCATTTTCAAGGAAGCCAAAAATAAACTTCGCAAAAGAAAAAGGAAAAAATAAATAAATAAAAAGATAAAAACACCTGTTGAAAATAGATAATAGTTTTATCAACAGTTCAAGGGGAAAAAAAGAGCAAAGTAAGAAGCGAAAGGAAAAGTATCGTTACCTAGTATGTGCTTCGTAATGACAAGCAGAATTAACAAAAAATGTGTAGCACTATCTAGTTTTTTGTAGCTTAAAAAAAATGAAATGAAAAGAAGCTTAATAATTTTGTAACAGTTTCAAACACGAAGCAGTTTTTTTTTCTACCTCTGTAGAAAATGCTTATGGACATTTATAAGAACGAAAGTTTTTTTTTTTTTTTGCTACTTTTGAATTAATGAGATTGCAACAAAGTTTGATTTTTAAAAATCTACCTCCTGATTTAGCTTCAAGTACTTATTTAACTCAAAAATCTCCTACATACATATTATATAAGCTAGTCACTGTCTTTTGTTGTTACGCTATTTTAAAATATTTTTCCAAATAATTCAAGGTTTTTATTATTTTTGAAAATGTATTTTTTTTTTTTTTTTGTGCTTACGTGAGGGAAAGCAACGCAAATAGGGTAACATTTTATGATTTATGGAACAAAGCAGCAATGTTAAGTGCTTGTTGCACATCCTGTTCTAATCACAAATGTAATTGGTATTGATGAATAATTTTGGGGGGATTTCTTTTCTCATAAACTGTTTGGCTAACGTAATAGAGCAATATTGTCATTAGAAAATTGTAAGAACTTGCACATTCTTGTGAAAAACTGTCGAGTTCTGCTGCTCCACCATATTTGATTATTATCACCGAAGAAAAGTCAAAAATACCGCTTGAGTCGCCGTCATGTTTGTTCTGCCACCATGTTTGTTCTGCCACCTTTACTTTTGCATTTTTAAAGGATCCTTTCATATTTAATTACGTAATACTTTTGATTAAATGGTTGTTTTGCATTTTAATGGTTTTTGCATTTAATGGCCAATGGACTATTTTTCGTTTTAAGGGAACTTAACTTTGATTAGTGATTCCTTGCTTTTCAAAATTCATTAAAGTGACAAAATAATGCATGGTAATTAAGTAGGTTTAACTTAACTTTGAGTAAACAGAAGGACAATGTACCTTTTTTCTACTCTATACAAATATTTCATTAAAATTAAGTTTCGAGAGTTTATTCACATTATTGCATATTGCATATTTTGACAGGTTGTTTTACAACTTTAATTCATCAAACTTTTTTAGTTATACTTTTCTTTCATTTTCAACATAATCCGTGAAGATTCACTTCGGCCAAATTATTTGTTTTGTTTTACAAAAATCATCGCTACTGAATCTAGTGCATTTACTTAGACAGTACATTTTAAACGTATACAGTCAAACTCGCTTATAAAGAGCGCGAGGGAACCGCGATATTTGTTTGTTATAACCGAGTGCTCGTTAAAAACGAGTTCATGGAAAAACCCATAAGCATTCAAATATACTTTCACATACAAAAATTCACATATCATCATTATTATTATTTCTCGTTAATTTGCTCTGAACTGCGTTATTGTCTAATTATATATTTCTTGTGCACCCTCCCCCCCCCCAAAAAAAAAACGACACTTGCACCTCTGATTTCAAAAAAGAGTAAACGTTTTTCTGCACATCAAAAACCATTGACTATATTGAAAGTGTTTCAGTTTTAAATTCCTCACATTTTTCGTTATCGTCGTCATTATTTCATAATTACACTGTTAAACAAAATTCTGAAATGTTACTGTTGAAGTTACTGGCATCCATGTTGCCAGTAACTTTAACCGTAAAATCCTACTTTACTGTAAACTTTTACAGTAGAATAAACGAGAGTTTAAAAATGCAAAACGCAAGCTGCAGGATCGATCTCGGGACCTTCGGATTGGCAGATGGCTTTGCTGCCCACCAATCGAGTTCAAACACGTCGAGTGAGGGGAAATACTGTGTTATTTGCTTCAAACTGTAAGTACTGCTCAATACGTTGTATCAATTGTCGCTGCTACAATTTATTTTCACACTCCATTAAAACACTCCATTTTACAGTAATATTTACCATAAAAGTTTCCCGAATTTTTAACGGTGTACCTTTTTATTCCGCTTTGGCTTGAATTTGAGCTGCAATGTCCTCGGAAGTAACAACAAATATTTAATTTTCAAACGCTTCTCTGCTCTACAAATTGAAGCGAGTTTGGCTGTATTTGGGTGTTCTAGTTATGATAGGTTCTATGTATGATTTATTTCTTACGCTAGAATGAGGAAAACATTCCATCCTTAGAAACGCTTGACTGAAATAAACCAACAGTTTAAATGTTTACAAAACTAGTACACAACCAGGCGTGACAAAAAAATAAAACAAACAATGATACGAGACTTTTATAAAATACGCTTTGTTTCGAACGCGTTTTTGGAAAGACATTTCAAGTCGAATTCCCGCGCAAATGCTCATGAGGCATTAAGCCAGAAACAGATGGCACACTTCCAGCTGGCAAGAGAATATCAAAATAACTATTGTGATCACGTGGTTAGTGTTCGTTATGATAAATAGTCTTTCACTGGGACAAAATGGAAGCGAGCATTGCCTAGGATGTTAAATCAAACTGAGAAATTTGAATGAACGTAATTTGCCCTGAATTAGTTCAAATAAATGCACTTTATAACTTTTATGCAATAATACATAGCATTTAAAGCAAATAGGTTAGTTTCGATTATCCAATATTTTAATGAATTTCAATAAGTTTTAAATTAATGAAAATTATTTTTTATTTATTTATTTATTTTATTTATTTATTTTATTCATTTATTTATTATTATTATTATTTTTTTTTTTTTTGAAAATGAAAATTATTTCATATTCAATAGTTATTGAGCACTTAAAAAATATTACAATACTTTAATGTCCTTCAAATGACATCTAAATTACAAGATTGCTAGACCTCTTGATACTTCAGCTTTAAAACCATTGCTGGTTATGCACAAATTGATACAGTTCCTTTCCTACTTTCACGAAAAAGTTAAAAAAGAAGTTCTTTCTATAACTAAAGGAACCTACTTATTTGCATATAAACATTGATTTTCCAGAAGCAATGCTTGTATATCAATATTCTCTCAATTAGCTAAGGTTGGAAATTTTGCCAAACGTACCTTTGTGATATTAAAACTCATTTCTTAAATAAAAAAAGAAGAAAAAATCTGCCATGTTAAAACTGTTTGAAGACGCAGAATTTATATTCAGTTTCTCGAATCGTTAAGTTCTATATTTTCATAATTTTGACATTGGGGATAACTGCACAACCGTTGTTTTTCTCTTCCAATGCTAAAACTAGATTTGTAACAAAACAAAATGCAAAGAAAGCTTTGAAACAAAAAAGTGTTCGTTTGCGTTTAAATAAAACAATCGTGCACGAGCAGATTCAGACGATTTTTAAACGTCAAAAAAAAAAAAAAAAAGATATATATTAGTGGTGCTCAAACTTTTTTTTTTATGCCCGAGGACAGTACCTGATGTTATTAAAATCAGTCTCGTTGCTTTTTTGCTGTAATACAAGAAAAGTATGTTTATTTAAAAATGTTTTTAGCTCATTTCTCTATTATCCAGATACCTACGTTTCGTTGCAATTAGTCTGGATAAATGGGTCTGCATAGAACTGATTATTGCAATTAACTAGCTACTCTATTATGCATATTAATCAAGAACACATTGAGTTTTACCTATGCTGTTCAATATACACTGTAACAACCATTCATAATTGTGTTTTACCTATGCACTTAAATATTCACTGTAACAACCATTCATAATTGTGTTTTACTTATGCAGTTTAATATTCACTGTAACAACCATTCATAATTGTTTCACATATGCAGTTCAATATTCACTCTAATGACCATTCAGAATTGTGTTTTACCTATGCAGTAACAACCATTTATAATTGTGTTTTACTTATGCAGTTCAATATTCACTCTAATGACCATTCAGAATTGTGTTTTACCTATACAGATCAATATTCACTCTTAGAACCATTCAGAAGTGTTCCTTTAAAATGATGGGCAGCTAACGTACTCAATTTCTGCAAGTAACATATTTTGCAAAAAAAAAAGAATGTTTTCCGACAAAATTCAGTAACCTTCTTGAAATCATCCATCATTGTTTCTGAATACTACAGAAATCTCACAGGTTAAAGCCAGTCGTAATCCTGGAACTTTTAGAAAAGATTTAGGTAGGTTTATTATAATAGTTCACCGCCTTCTTGATTTATCATGAAAGCTCCAAAAGCATTATTGCAAAGATTTTCAAAGCTAAGACAGACTTGCAAGTAAGCAGCAAGAATCTTACTTGCCTGCATTTCTTGCAATGCTGCGGAATCCAGAGACTTATTCGCTCTCACGGAAGCTTAGACTTTCTGCATGGGCCTTAATCGAACTGAAATGAGTATATTAAATAATTACGCTATGTTATTCTTTTAACTAGGAGCTAAAAATATATTTCACAACAGTGATAAGTCTGCATTCATGCAACTTGTAGCAATTGTTTAAACGTTTTGACAAAAATACTTGATTTTCACAGAAGTTTTATAGTGTATGCGATAAGATTTTTTTTTTTAGATATCTGCTCATTTATGGGTAAATCTACTAATTTTAAATTTATTATTGAAACAAAATGGGTTACATAAACTAAATTTTGAAACAGAAAGTAACGATGATAGCATTGCAAAATACGAACAGTTGCGTTTTAATGTTGGCTTCTACAGTGTCTGAACGTTCTTTTTGGAGAATAATGCAAAGGAAATTTTGTTTGTTAAATTTTAACAACCAATTTCTTAGTTTCTAATACATTTTTATCTTTTTTTGCATCCTACCCATTGAAGTTTACATCCATTTGTAATAAATTATTAATAGTTATGTTATTAAGTTTATAGTTTTCACAAGTTCTGTATCAGCTGTATATTTCTTTAATATAAAATAGTAGGCTACATAATTAAAAAAAAAGGTTCTCGATCTCAATACTTAAACTTTTTTCTCACGTATTTTGATAACTTTATTTTTGCGCAAAATTTCCTTCACTCAGGTTGAAGAATTAAGTTTGATTTTAAATCAGAAAATCATATTCTCGATCCATTTTGTAATTTAAAAATTATATCCCAGGGGAAAAGAAATTGAGTCTGTATTCTTTCCTACACTTCATTTCAAGCCTTTAAATGAAACACGCTCTGTTGCCAAATGCGACAGAAAATTCCATCACTACTCTGAAAAATCTTTAGAATCGCAATTTAGTTCATTTTTTCTTTTCGCTTATATTTAGCAAAATAAAGAAAGTAAAAGGAGAAAACATACAACAGAAAGCAAAAAATAAATAAATAAATAAATAAATAAATAATAATAAAAAAATAAAAATAAATAAATAAATAAATAAAATAAAATAAATAAATAAATAAATAAAATCAGAAATCAAAAATCAATATCAAATTTCATGGTGTAAGTATTTAATGTGTCAAATGATAATTCCGAAAAACGAAGAAAAACTTAACATTAATTTTTTTTTTTTAAATATAGAAAGGACCAATATTTATAACTGCATTGTTTACTTAAAATCCGTAACAGAACTAGTGCTTTCACGATGGATCTTTCTTGTTCCATATTTCCTACATTTGACTAACGAAACAGATTGGTTAATACACATTAAGCAATTGTTTTAATGTAGTGGCTCTATACATTTATGACACTTTCCATGTTACAAATTATTTTTAAAACAAGTTGATGTGTGCATCGCATGACTTCCTTTTACTCTAATTTAATGTCACTTGACTATTACTGGCAATTTTAATGTGATTCAATAGTTTACTCTCTAAATATCACCAACAGTGGCCAAACTGAAACAAATTTGTCGCCAAGTTGGCAAAAAAAAAATTGGCGACGAAAAGACTGGTGATATATCGCCAAGTGCCCGCCAAATAATAACACCACTTGATTTTACATCGAAATAAACAATGATTTCCCCCCCAAAAAGGGACAAAAGACCCCTTTAGAAACACCCGAATGCAAACAAAAGGGAGGTGCACGACTAGACCCCACTAGGAGTCTAAGTAGCAAATTTCAATTTTCTAGGACTTACCGTTCTTGAGTTATTCTACACACATACGCACATACTGTAAAAAAAATGTGAAACATTACAGAGTATAACCGTGAAATTTTTCGGGATTTCAGTGGTTTTTATCCACTTCCTGGAAATATCAAGTATCATTGACAAAAAATTTCCTGAATTACTGCAAGTTAAACGAATGCAAATTTCAAATACTTTTAACTTCCAGTTTAAAGACTAACCGAGAGTATTTTTAAAGTTTATCGGGGCTGCAGTTTGATTATGGCTGGTCCATGGTGATTAAACTCCTAAAGGGAGAGAATAAGTGTGGACTTCGTAGTTGGGCAAGAATTGCAGTTGAGATACTTGATACTTGCCTGAAACTCTGCCATAGCTTTGGCAATTTTCTACAATACTGCTTTTTGCACTGTCGTGATAAATGAGGAAGGTGCCAAAATACCCAAGATAGCTTTAAGGATCCAGAGACACGACAGGCTTTAAATGGCAAGATTTCTGAAATTTTCAGGAAGGTTACTAAATTTTAGCGGAACACTTTCCTGGTTTTTGCGAGATATGTTAGTGGCAGAAATTGGGCATATCAGCTGCCTATTATTTTCCAGGAACGTTTCTGAATCGTTTTTACAGTGCATACGTGCATCCGTACGTACGCACATACATGCATACGTACATACAGACGTCACGAGAAAATTCGTTGTAACTAACTCGGGAATCGTCATTATGGATATTTCGCGTGTTTATACGTTCTTAGGCACTTATCCACGTGTCGTCGAGTCGAAAAAAAACCTCAATATTCATTCGGAGGTGAGTAAAATGAAAATTAAGGTCGATTTTTAAGTGAAAATTTTTTCGCGAATACAAAACTACCTTTTTTTTTAAAGGAAGTAAAATTGAAAAACGTAACGTCAATATTAGTAATTTGTTTGAAGATTTAGATGTTTTACACTGTGAGAAATTACAAAAGTCTCCCATTATTTCCGGTCACCTTTCCAGGATTGGTTTTTCCATTGTTTCCTGTGAAAAACAAGTATTTTGCAAATTTGTGTCCTGAATCGGTACAAGTTTCATAAATTGGGATTTTTCACTAACCACAAATGCTGTGTGAAACATTTTTAGCTACGATGTGAAAATATGCTCAACGTCTTTATTATGTGCTTTGCCTTCAGCTCAGTTACGGCCCTTTAATCGATTGACCCTTGATTTTTAGGGTGAAATGTAGTCTCTGGATATTGTGGCTTCGCAAGAACTGCTTTAAAAAAAAGTTGTCATGAAGTTGCCTAAAATTCTACCTTAGTTTCAGCTATATTGGGTTCAAGAAGGTGGCCAAGCTATTACTATAAACATATATACATTTTCTGTAAAGATTTCTGATGCATTTCAGAAACACGACTAGCTTTTATAGACAAGGTTCCTGGATTCTGCAGAAATTCGTATCAATTTCAGGAGGCTTGCTGGTATATAGCGGGAAGCTTTCCTGACTTTTTTTTTCAGATATGTTACTTGCAAAATATAAGGTACTGGTTAAATTTGATACACTAACTGCCAACTATTTTCCGGGAATGTTTCAGTATTTTTTACCGTTTAGATATCTCTCACGGTAAGATTGATAGAATCATTTTATTATTTTAAAATTAGCAAATTTTACTGTATCTACACATTTGATTTTTTTTTCAAATATTTGATTTCGCGTTTTAAATTCGTTATTTCACTTGTATTCTTCAAAAGACACAAAAGATCTTCATAACTATTAACGCCATAGTTTTATTTTATAAATAACTTATTGAAATAATGCATAAATCAGTTAACTTGACGATTACATATTTTCAATTTATATTATATTATTTCACGGGTAATTTGCAATCAAATATATTAATTTCGATTTAAGACATTAATTTTGTCTTTTAAGACAGCGGATTTCTCAAAACTTTTGAATCTTATTCCAACCCATTTTCTAGGCTCTAATTTTAAACATAATTTTAAGAAATAAAATGGTTTTCAATAGAAAATTTCCAAAAATAAAATGTATACTCAATGAAAGAATATATCACTTAGCTTCAGATTGTGCTCGGATTTTCTCGTTGTACTAAAATATTAAGTTTTTTTTTTGGTAATTTCATACTGGTTTTTTCGTTTCTCTTTTTATTTTCGTGGAATTTTTAAAACACCTGCTGTGAGTTTTTCTTAAAGCTTCAGATGGTCGTTCTGTTTTTTCACGGGGTGAATAAACATATTATTTACTGAAGATGATTCAAATCATTACCTGCGCACTTACCAAATTTACTGTGGAGGAAGCTTTTGCAAATAATACTCAAATGCTATTTTTTAAATTAAATTCAAACTCGTATTGACCTTAAATTTTTCGTCACAAATAAAAAATAACAAAAATTAAATGACGTTCAAACAATGCAACATTTTTTTTTTTTTTGCTCTAACTTGTACATATATGTTTATAAAAGTAAAGATTCAATTTAATGGTAATGATCTTAACTTTGCTAAAAATGCAACAAAACACACGATATAGGTCAAGCAAAGGGAGCATTGAAGCAATAAAAGACATGAAAAAGTTCCCTAACGCATACATACAAACGAGAACTAAGTCATGAATAACTGTGATAATACAATGACAAAATGGCGTAAAAAGCTGAAGCGCCACTTGATAAGAGTAAACAAACCCTAAAAACCAATAAATTAACCTTTAAACAAAAAGCCAATGTACGCACCACTGAAAGTATTTGAGGTCAAATAAAAAGAATCTGGACAACCTGAGCCACAATTCAATGAAACTTCAAGCTGTTTGAAGAAAGAATAATGCATAATCTTCACCATTTGGAAAAAAAAAAGAAACTACTCGGAATTTTTTAATTTAAAGAAGTGCTAGATTAAAATGGCAAAGGAATAAAAAGTTAAATCGCCGCCTAAAAAGGATGAACGTAAGTAACCCCACAATTAAACCATTAAGCAAAAGGTCAATGCGAGCGCCACTGAAAGTATTTGGGATTATATAAAAATAATATGTAAAATCTTAGCCACAATGTCATTGGACCACATTCTCAAATTAAAAAAAATCAATGAGTAACTTACAAATATTTATAACAGGTGATCAATAAACACTATAAATAACAATTAGTCATAGAAAAATAGATTTATTTTCTAAAATGTTTTATTTTCGGATAAGAGGAACACAAGAAAAAAAAACCCAATACACACCTGTTGACAACAGGTGTGTATTTCAAAACCTGAGCAACACTGTTCTTAGCTGCTATCTTTTCAAACATTTTTGAACTGTTTAGAATTTTGTTAAATCGATTTTGAAAATTTTGGTTTGGTGCGAAACTGTACTTGCTCTCTAAATTGTCACAGAACATATTTGACCATTTTATTACTTAAAACAGAAGTTTAAGTCTCAACTACTAGAGACTATAATACTAACAGTCTTTTCATCTTAATTAAATCTGTGGGACATGTTATTTTTCTCAGCCTCTTAAAAGGCCAATTCTCTCAATTTTTCGGAAATAATTCCAAAAATTCTTTTTTAGATTCAAAATATGATTCACTAATCATATTCCTATTTCGGAGGGCTTACCTCCTAAATTTTTAATAAGTGACTAATGTAACAGCTAATCGGTTTTTATCTTCCATGCGACTGTTTAAAGTTGCTTCCATGACTATATATTGTCGGCAGACTTCGTTAAGGTCCCTACCACCATTCCTATAAGCTACTGTAGCACGTTACATGTTCTCACTTGTCCACTGGCCATTTGCATTTTTTTGGAACTGGCCACTGGTCATATTTTACCAATTTTAGCATTTTTCTATAACAGCAAAAGTGTTTGAAACTTTATTATTATGTTTTAAATTTTTAATAAATTTTATAAATAATTTAGACTTGAAATTATAATAAAATATAAGAATTTTCATGAATTACTGAGATTATATTTTTCACCATCATATTTATTTTAAAACAAGTGAGCAATTTTCAAAGGTAATTGAGCTGAAATTACAGCAATATTTGAAATGTTCCATGAACGAAACACTTTTACAGGTGGTCCATTCATGGAAACACCTAGTGGTCCAATGATAGCAACTGCGTCGTTTTGAATATTCTTATACGTATTACTGCTGTGACGAATCATAATGAAACATGAAGTATGGGGATTTGTACTTGAAAAGGCACTTTTTTAATTCAATGTTCACGTTTAGATGGACAGTGATATTCAAAGTATGTTATAGCTAAATGAAAATCTCAATAATTAGTAAGATAATGGTAGAAAATTTTTCTGACCGATTAACAATATGATTAAATAATTTTAGCTGTTTGGCGACTCTGCAGTAGATTGCTTTCAGACAAAAGAAGGTACTAAAACTGATTACGCGTCTCACAAACTATGATATGGAAAATATTTTCGCGGTCTAGTCATTGAACCGGTTCATTGACGGCAACCTTCCCTAATACTGCAAGCTGTCTATTAAATAAATAAATAAATAAATAAATAGTCTTCAGCATAAGGAAAACATCTAAAATGAACTCATTAGAATTCTTTTATTTAAAAAAATAATTTCCTAAGCAGCAAAAAAAAAAAAAAATCATTTGGAATATGTGTAGAGCTTTAGCGAAATACAAGATTTACTTTACTGAATTCAAATATTACCACTCACGGCAGAAGAAGAGAACAAAAATATATAAGAGGGCACAAAAAAACTCAACATATTTTTTCAATAACTTTGTATTTTAATGCTTAATGGTAGATCAATTCCAAAAAAAGGAGAAAACTTATGAATTTAATTCAAACTTCTCCCGAAAAACAAGAGACATAAAAGAACAAAGAACTCCCACCAGAGCCATATCCCTTGGGGACATGACACCATACATCAGATGCCAGGTCCCAGATGTATTGGAAATGGTTGGAAGCAAAGGATGGAATTCACGTGCTAAATCCTTTGCACTTGGCGCATTACCGCAAAAGTTGCGGGCTAGATACTGAGGATCTTGACGTCATCGGAAACATAAAAGTCTTGTAATAACCTTGGAAAGAAAAAGATGTACTTGACGTGTGTTGATGGTAAAGAGTTGTTTTCGATATTCTTCGAAGGCAGAGAAGGATTAAAATGGAATGAGACAAACGTTAGTTTTCATATATTCCTTATGTTTTCCTTTAACGATGCAGAAGTATAATTTTCTGTTTTGTTGTTGAAAAAATCTAAACAAAGAATATGGAGCCCTGAGGAATATAATTGTACTTTTTTTAAGATAAAAAAAGGTCGTTCCGCCTATTCTTTTATTAGTTTACTTTTATATTTAAGCTAAAAATAAACAAAAAAAAAATAAAATGAGGCTTCCTGTCTAAAAAAAGAAAACAGTTTGTTCAAGAAGTTTGTTTAAAACTAAACTTGCTTACTCATTCGTGTGCAAACTTCAACTTTCTAATGTAAGTTACTTTTTCCTTAAGTTGACTTATGATGTAAGATGTTTCGAATGTTTCTGAAAATAACTGTATAAGCCGCTTTCAGAACTTGAGAACTTTTAAAGAGATTATTGAACTTACGAACGGTTTTCTATTCAAATTTTAACTTAAATTTTCCTTTTAATATCTCATGATCATCATATAGAATCAATCATATAGAATATCAATCTTCATATCAAATAGAATCAAGACCGCCGCTTAGTATGTATAATATCGTTAAAAGTCTTAAACAAAATTGTTGCCACTGCTTAGTAGAGCCTTCGTATAAAATTATATCAAACCAACAAATCATTGCTTCAGTAAAATGATGCTTCAGCACAAGGAAGCAATTTTGAACGCATATCCTGTTATTTTTAAAAAGTAAGGTATTAACTTCCGGGAAAAGCATGCGATATTCATGCTTTTCATGACATGGTTAAAGTTATCTGCTACACGATATGAGTCAGATATTTTAATTTGTTTTTAGGTTCGTCTACGTGAATTATGCAGTACTGAGTAAAAATAAATAGAAAGCATATTGTGTTATAGAACATTCTACAAAATCAGGGATTATACACGTAGACAATCTCGTACACGGATCTTAAGTGTTCTGGGCAAAAACAGTAGCTTCTAAAGGATATATAATCCAAATCATAATGTTGTGAGATTCCAGACTGTTGTGCCGTGGTCTGAGTGTTGTTTTCGCAAACGTTTCGACCGCATCTGCGACGGTCATCTTCAGTGCTTAGCTTCCAGGGAAGCTTCCAGGGAATTGACTTTCTAGCAATTGATGCAGATTTCGAAGTGTTGTCACTTGTTGTCGAGGTGTGTTCTCATGTTATTGAAATCTGCATCACTTGGTAGGAAGTCGCCCTGGAAGCTTCGACCACATAAACAACGAAGATGACCGCCGCAGATGCAATCGAAATGCTTGGGAACACAACACTCAGGCCGCGGCCCAACAGCCCGGAATCTCACAACATTATTGACACCGACCGCGAAAGCCTTCACTCTTACAATTCCAAATCAGTTTAGAAGTTCTCTAAACCAAGCATTTAAAACCTGCCTCAACTTGCTCTCTAATGCACTTTTGTACCGATTTACTGAAATGGACTAAGCAAAAACAGCAGCTGACAGAACAGAAACTCTTTCCATGTGTATCAAATACCTGTAACGAACAAATGAATAGCTATAACAGGATTCATGCCAAAATGTATTCTAATCCCTTAAGAAAACTTTAAAGTGTCTCTTACTCTCATTTTCTAATTTTTTAACCCCTAGTAGATGATCTGAGAGTCGGAAACAACAGTAAATAGTCTAGAAATTGTTAAGTTTGTTGATGTATTTAACTTCAATTTGGTGATGTCTCACCACATTTGCGTAATGTAGAGTTCGCAAATCCAGTGTTATCTTTATAATATTGGCTGAATTGCCACAGCACCCAATATTAAACATTTGGTGACGTATCCCATTGGAATTCTTTGTAAAAAGACTATTTCCCACAAGCTAAATGAAAAAAAAAAAAAAAAAAAACCTACAATTCAGAGATATTTTGTAAGTCACAAATGTTTTTTTTTTTATTTATTTTTATTTTTACACAATGCAACTCAATATTTAAAATTGCAATATCTGCACCAAATAGTAACTGACAAAAATATATTAGTGAGCTTTTAATATAATCTGTTGAGCTTTAAGAAACTATTTCATTAATGATTTAAAGAAACACATATTTTTACATATTTTAATACATATTTTTTTATATTAAAGAAACACATCAATGTTTTGATGCATAAAAATGGCAATTTACTGTAGAAAAGGTTTGCAGTAATTTGCGTTTTTGTGCATTAACGTTGGTAGTTCATTCATTTAATTTTTGAAAAACAAAGGTAATTTATTCGACAATAAACATATTGTTAAAAAAAGTAGAAATAATTCCTGCAAATTCAAAGTTTTGATAAAAAAAATATTACACCTTAACAAATGTTTAAAAACCAAAATCGTTTGCTACAATGCTACTCTTGGTTAGAAATTAAAAAAAAATTGAACTTCGCTGAATTAATCAATTCAACTAATTTACTATCTATGATACATTTGGTGCCGTTACCAATTTGCAGAATATTCTGACAAGTTGGAGACGGAGAATAAATTCCTGAAACAGTTCAAGATTTAATCATGAAAAGTTTTTAAAAAAAAGAAAGAAAAAAGAAAAATACAGCACTCAATTTTTGGGCTTGTAAAATTGAAAATAATATATTCTTGTGTATAAATGGTTTTGTAATTTTTATTAATATTATTTAAGGCGACAAGGGACCTTCAAATTCATGAAAAATGACAAAAATATCGATTTTTATTTTTTACTTGCTTTTAGTAATCGATATCGTATGCTTTCATGCGAAAAAAAAAATAAATTCCGACCATTTTTAGCGAAGTTATTGACGATTAAAATTTGGTAAACAAAAGGCCACGCCCCCTTTGACAGCTGTCAAAGTTGTAAGCAAATCGAAACTCTCCATTATTTTAATAAAAAACTGATATTAAATATGTTTTTTGAGCAAATTTTCCCAGGAGTATCTTTAACTGTAACCGTAACGTTGTCAGCCTTGTGTTTGTTTACATCGCTGTCTCATACGCTAGTTTCTTTTGCTTTTTTACTTCAGTTTCCTCGCTATTTCTGCCGGATTGTTGTTTTGTTTTGTTTTTATTTGTTATTTTTAATTATATTTTGTTGTTAGAACTTCAATTGTTAAATTGTGTTATTTTTATAATGCACGCTATTAGTTCTAAGTGGCGGAAGCCCAAAGGCCGACCGTCAAAGAGACGTGTTATAGGACTTGCAAATTATAAAAAAGTCCTTGAGCAAAAGTCTGCTGTAGAAAATAAGTCGGTTACTCAATCAAAAACTGACAATTTTGTGAATGCAAGTAGTAGCCAACCTGTATACACTATTATGGACAATTCGATGTGGAGTTCCCTTCTAGCTGAAGTGCCTTGCAGTGAGTGCAAAAATCAAAGCTTGGATGTAATTACTCATCAGTCCTATGGTTCATCTTCAAAAATTGAACTGATCTGCATGTCATGTCAGTATAAATATGGATCGTCATTTTCCAGTGCTCGGGAAAATAATAGTAGGACTTTTTCCGTAAACAAGAATTTAGTTAGTGCATTTCTGTCAATGGGAAGAGGACATGGATCATTAGAAATGTTTTCAATGATGCTTGGTGTTCCTTGTATGGACAGCAAAACTTTTTCGAAGTGTGTGGACAAACTTGTCGCACACAATAAAGAAGCAAAAGAAGAAGTATTAAAGCTGTCTCGTGATATGGTGCGCCAACATTATGAAAATGAGCTCTCGGAAACTTCAGATATTCTTGACATCTGCGTTTCTTACGATGGGACATGGCAAAAGCGAGGACATTCCTCATTATATGGCATAGGCCTCGTAATCGATAACGCGACTGGATTAGTTATCGATTACGAGATACTGAGTAAATATTGTCATGAGTGCACAGTAATCAGGAACGACCTAGGAGTGAACAGTCCAGAATTTCATGTGTGGTATGCGGCTCACAAGGCTGATTGCCAAAAAAATCACACTGGATCCTCTAACAGCATGGAATCATCTGCAGCCGTAATATTGTGGTCAAGATCACTTGATCACAAAATGAGATATACTACCATGCTTTGCGATGGGGATGCAAAATCATTCCATAATTTTAATGAAAAGCATGTTTATGGAGCGACTCCAATAATAAAAGAAGAGTGCATAAACCATGTTGCAAAAAGATTAGTTACAGGTTTGAAAAAAACGGTGCAGGAATGGAAAAGTAAAGGTATCACCGTAGGCGGCAAAAAGCGAGGTGCACTAAAAGATGAAACAATAAAGCGACTTCACAACTATTACAGAAATGCAACTAAAGACAATGCGCCTGATGTTGCAAAAATGAAATCTGCGATTTTTGCTTCTATCTTCCATTGCATGTCGACAAATAAAAAGCCCATGCACAAAAAATGCCCAGTTGGCAAAAGTTCTTGGTGCTTCTTTCAACGAGCTTTAGCAAAAGGTGAGAAGCCGGCTAGCCACACCACAATGAAAACCGTGCTATCACAAGAAGTGGTAGAAAAAATAATGCCTCTATATCAGCGGTTAGCATCCGATGAAATCTTAATAAGATGTGCATCTGCAAAAACTCAAAATACAAATGAATGCTTGCACAGCGTTATATGGAACAATCGCTCAAAAGAGATATTTGTGTCCAAAAAGAGACTTGAATTAGCAGTGCTATCTGCTGTGAGAGAATTTAACGTTGGATGCCTTGGAGCGTTTGAAATGGTTTCTACAAATGTAGATGTCAATGACTTTTCAATGGCTATTGCACAAAAAAGAGACAATCGGCGGCAGAGTCAAGTGCAAAAAAGAAAGTCAAGTGACTATAAACTGAAGAGAAATTTAAAAAGGCGAAAAAGTTGTGCCAATAATGCTTCAACTTTGAAACGTGAAGGTGCAACATATGGAGCGGGGGGATTTTAAATATTTGTTTTGCATATCAACAATTATGTGCATAAAACTAGCTGAATAACATAGAATAGTTGCTCTCTAGTATCGAACCTGCCTTAGCCCTTGTTATAGGGCGATAACTTACTGAATTTACTGAACATATCGCTATAACTCTTCCTGAGTTTCCTAATGTTGCATAAAACCATTTATTGTGTTATGCATTTTTTCTTCCATGGCTAATTAAATATTTTACTGTTTATTCGCAAAATGTTCTTTATTTTTTAATTCATCAAATAAATGATTTATTTTGTATGTATTTTCATCATAAACACAAAGTTTCAGTATGAGTATTAGCGTTCGAAATTACTGCTGGTCCACCAGTAAAACTTGCCTCGGACCACCATAAAAAGATAATCGGTGGTTCGTGGGACCACCAGTTTTTTTGTACAATAAAAAAAATGTGGTTTAGTTATTTAGCATTAAATTGCAGACCGTGTCGCTGTCTGCGAACCAGTATATATTCATGTTCACTGGTCCGAAGGACCAGTAATGATTTCTAACGCTGGGTATGATACTAAACAGACAAAATCAAGTTTTTAGTTTACTGCTGGATAATAACTATTAGAAAATAGGTACTATTATCTTTACTGGTGTATAAAATATGCAATATAGCAAATTTGCAATGTTGAATATTTTTTTTAACCAAACTACTACGACATTATCTTGTTGAAAATTCGCAGCTTTTTCAAACTTAGTACAATAGTTTTTTGCGATATTGCTTAGGGATGAAAAGGCAACAAGTCTAGCCAGGTAGAATGTAAATCATAACTAAATGAGTTTGATTAGAAATGAAAGGTACAAAAAGACTGAAACAACACAGGCAATATTTGATATAATGCAGCAATTTGCACTGTGGCATGGCCCTGGATGACAAGTAAATGTACGGTAACTCAATAAGTATCTACGTAACATTCCAAAAATTGGAATAAAAAATTAAAAAAGTTACACAGAATGCCTTTGTAATACTTATATGAAAGGAATTTAACATTCAACCAAAACATATCTACCTGTTTTATAAAATGTAACCAATACTTTGATTTTTCTAGCAACTTCACCTTGTACACGCTTCTGTTCGATTTAGCGAAAAAAGCTCAAAACATTCAATATTGCAAAATTTCTCTTATATTGTAACAGTATATTGAATATGCTTCATAATGCAATATAATAACTGAAATAACGTACAACTTATATGTTAAAAAGTATTTATTGTCAAAATTTTCCAAAAGTTGCCGTTTTCTCAGATTCAAGTTTTTTGATATTTTACAAATTTCGAAAAGTTCCAGGCGGCTTAATTTTTATTCAATTTATTTAAAACTTTTTGTGTGCATTCATATATGTGTAAGATTAATTTGTGCCATCCAACTAAATTTTTCGAAAGTAGGTAACACATTGCAATTGTAAAACTAATCTTCACAATCGTGAATTTTACGATTTTTTTTTATAATTTCAATTTTTTTTAAGATTATTATTTTTCACTGTCTGACTACGTAGTTGGTGTTGGGTGGATTCTTTTCCACTGTTTTGACACAACCCCCAAAATTTTTATGAAAGCAATATCTTAAAATTTAAGCCGCCTGGAGCATTTTTTAAACACGTTCATTTAGACTTTAAATTTTTTTATAAAATTTAAATTTTTTATTTTTTAAAATAATTTTTGGTTCAGTATTATGTATTGCCGAAGTCTTAAGCACACAAATTTTCCAAGCAATAGAGCAAAAATTTGAAGAAAACCAAATTTTACTCCCTTGTCGCCTTAAGTAAGAGAAATTGACATCATAATTACTTTTTAGAAAATAAAAATAATATGTAACTTATTTGGTATTTATTTAAAACCGAAATTCTAAACCGAATCATGAAAAATAAAAATTACAAAACGTAGTTAAGCAGAGGAAAATATTCGTTCATTTCAACTATAAATTCACTTGTTAAATATCCTGTTATGCAAGCATAAAATCTATTGCCCCGAAATAGAAATTAATGTTGGAAAATTCTTCTTAATATTGATTTAATAATAATAATAAAAAAAACACTTAAATATTTCCATAAAATGATGCTAAAGCTTTCCAACGCAATCTTTTCAGGTCAAAAAATCAATACTTTGAACAAAACAACTTTTACTCGCTCAATAATTCCAACGTTATTCTACCTTGAGGGATTAGAGTAGGAGAAAGTTTTCCTTCTGGCTTTGCATTTTCCGATTTTGCGCATAAATAGTATTTATGGAAATACAAAACAAAACTCTAATCTCTGGAAAGTGAAAGAAAGTTTAGTTGCTTCTTTAACTTCTTTGAAAACGAATTTTTCAAATTACTATTAATCATTATAAATATTTTCTTTTGAACTTTTAATAAAAACTTGCGTACCAATTTCCCATTTTGCAATGTTTTTTTTTCTTACTTATGTGTTTTTAGAGAAAGTAGGTTTCTTAAAAATTTAGTGTTATTATCAGGGCACGTACTGTCTGACCACGGATTGAATGGAAAGGACAAATATCCGTTTTACAGCCGGAAATGGACGAATCTATTATTTTTTACCGATGTCAGCTTTTCATAATTAGAGTCTCATTCAAATGAACGGAATACGCGCATCAAATTTTTAATTTCAACCTTATTCACATAGATTCGTCTTATCTGTACTTTTGAAAATTTCATTCAATCCGTGGTTGGACAGTAGTCTGAGGAAAAATGAATGACTCCGTCTCTGGCTGGGGGAGTTTAAGAGCTTTCTCCTCTACTCCGGCCCCAACTCCGTCACAACAGTTCGACTCTGTCTCTAACTCAACAGCACTGCCAAAGTTGTGGACTTAGTGAGAGAATAACCGACTCTGACTTCAGCTGTTGAAAATTTAAACCTTCAACTCTTGACTTCGACTCTGGCCCCATAATCAGCCCGACTTCGACTTCTTGGCCCCAAAATCAGACCGATTCCGAATCTTTGACTCCGGCACTGCATACGCAGCCCTGGTTATTGCTTAGCAATGGAACATTGTATTACTTTCCATGCTCGTTTCGCTGTTCAGAATTAAAGAAAGGTGTAACTGCTATTAAATGCTTACAAAACTGATTTTTTTGAAGAGCTAGACATTATATATCAAATCCTTTTAACGTTTCTGAAATTTGGGTTAGTAAATTATTACATACTGAGTCAGTTGAGCCATAAACTAGGTGACAGTTCAGTGGACACTATTCAAAAGTGGCAAACAGACATGATTTCGACGTTTTTGCGAAACAAGAGACTTATGTTGCTTAATTATCTCCTTACTCTTCTAATATGTTTACAGAGTTATTTTTGGAACTAAATTAAAAATCAGAAATATCGTTGATGAACTCAAAATACATACTTTTTGTAAATACTAGTTTAATGAAATTTAAGTGAGTTAAAAATTAATTACTTCTTACCAAATAACTAATAAAACTGCTATGGAAGTCTAAATAATGCGTTTCTAGAAATGAAGACAATATGATTCTTATATTTTTTTTTCTTTTACGGTAACAAAAAATAAATAAATAAAGATGCACTGGCAAAAAAAGAAAGGAGAAAAGAAAACAAAATGGTAAACACAATATCTAAAAGAAAATAATAAACTAAAGAATGTAAAAAACATCATTTTGAAAGGAGTTTCAGAAACATAAATTTGATTTATTTCCATATGAATGGATGCATGTGGGTGCGCAATGTTTATATTTCTAATAGAAATACATAATTTAAATAAGAAGTTTGTCAAACGCGACACGGAGGTCCTTTGATGCTCATAATCTCACAAAGAAGGATTTTCGTCAGAGAATTTGTGGAACCAAATGTTTACACTTGTTATTAACAATGAATATTTTGAGTTTTGAAATAATAAAGAAAGGATTAAATTAAAATTTTGAGTAATAATCTTTTCCTCCCCTTGACGAGAAATTTTTACCTATTTTGTCTTATATAAGCCTGGCTGCGAATAAGCGTCACTTGACCCAGCTTTTTAATTTTGAGGTAGACAATGCATTGTTGCTACAATGGAATACGCATGAGAAAAACATAACCAAAATTGTCTACTCACTGAAATTGAAATTAAATAAAAATCTATCACGGTAATCCAAAGCATTTCACTTCTATTCCTTTTAAAACTTAAATCTAAAAATCGTGAAAAAAAAGGAGAAAAACAACTCAGCACAGCGTCGATTTAATCTAAACCTACAGTGAGTTAAACTCAAGGAAACGGAACAAATGGTTTTCAAGATACTGAACCGAATCTTTCTTATTAAATTTATGTTATCAGTCGACCAAAGCACAAAATACAATTATCTCGATCTCCACTACTATCTCTTTCTCAAAAGCTGGGTAAATAATACCAACGCCGAATTGGGTTCTCTATACACTCAGTGTTCTTCCTTTTCCCATTTCTCTTCATACGCACATATGGTCAGTATCAGAGATAAAGTTTCAACAGTAAACTTTTTCTTTTTGTGTTCGTGTATTTATGATTAATCGTGAGTTATCTAAAATCTTGTAACTTTGTATACGATGGAGAACTGCTCAGTAGAACTTACTAATTGTACGGTCTCACGTAGACACATTTTCTTTTTCTGAATGAACTACAGTTGTTGATATGAATCTGCTTGTTAATATTTTATAGCATTAGTTAATACTAGTGGTACTCGCACGGCTTTGCCCGCAATAGAAAAATTAAAAATTCTTTTAGTTCGCCCATATATTTACAAATAATGTGTGTTGTATTTTCTAGCCCATTTGTACCCACGTTACCGCTCCACGTTATGATAATTTCGTATCTCGCCAATGGGCTTGTGCCCATGTTACGGTTCCACGTTATGATAAAACACATTTCTCTTTTTACACAATTCATTTTAACGTTTTTTTTTTCCCCTCGATACTTTTTATATTTTTATTTCTTCTTTTATTTGAACAGAATACAAGACAAGCGCTAAAATAACAGGAAAAGTAGGTTTATAAATAGATTGTAAAATATGATGTCCTCTGTGCAATTACGTTTACATGAGTTTCTTACAACTCTTGTGCCTCTCAAACGGGTTGCATTTCAAAAACTGCCAGTTTTAGAGTGTGCTTTACCATTTAAAACATGTTTTTAAAATATTCTTGTTCTTTGGTTTTTAGTCTTTCATTTAACCCCACAGATAGTTTTTTGTTCGTCATTCTTTTTCCGTTGCGTTTAAGACTTTCAAATAATTAAAACAAAATAATTAATATAATCATCATATATATAATAGCCGATGATCGAATAACCCGCGAGTTTCAACAATGAAACTCGAGCCACGGCATGATAATTTGATAATATGATTTGGTAATGTTTAAGATGCAAGGAAAGGCTTTATAGCGACAAGGCTGAACTCGATCCGGTGAGTTAACAGTTTTACTGGTAAGACTGTCATTTTAGTGATCGCCATCTCTGTCATTTTAGTGACTGTTTTAATGACCGGTATCTACTAGAGTAAATGGTTAATCCACTAGGGTTAGGGTTATTAAAACATAAACTATTAAAATATCACCAAACAGGCAACTGATGCTTTTAAATGTAGAAGCAAATTTTCACCGTCATACTATGACGGGTTACTTTCCAGTATAAATAACAGAAACGAAAAAAAAAAAAAAATGAAATCAATCACTTCACAATTTGGAATGGAAGTGTTTCTTTCAGCAAAAATATTTACTTTTAGTCACTAAAATTGATAGAATTAGCAAAAATCAATATATATATATATATATACAAATATATATATATATATATATATATATATATATATATATATATATATATATATATATATATATATATACAAATATATATATATATATATATATATATATATATATATATATATATATATATATATATATATATATATATATATATATATATATATATATACAAATATATATATATATATATATATATATATATATATATATATATATATATATATATATATATATATATATATATATATATATATATATATATATATATATATATATATATATATATATATATACATATATATATATATATATATATATATATATATATATATATATATATATATATGGAGCTAGAAGAACTTTTATTTTTTAAACAGTTATTTTCCATTTAATTTTTAAAATGCTAGAATTTTTAAATAAGGCGTAGTCTTTATAAAGTCAGAAGTGATGTACTTTGGCACGCTAAATATGTAAGCTTTGCTGTCAACCGCGTTACCAAGTTATAATAATTAACGCTGTGCGCAATAATGGCATCAGTGAAGGTCATTTCATTGCTTGTGATGTCTCGTACACAAGCGTAAAAAATGAATTTCAAACTGCGCACCAATTAAAACATTTGTTAAAAAATATTAAACTTTGGGGTCATTCCATAGTGACTAACGTAACATTCGCAGCTGATTTTCTTACTCTTTTTACCTACACCGGGAGTAAAAACAAATGTTTTTTGATTTAATATGCAGATTTAAAATGTACAAGGTGACTATTTTTCAATTCTACCAAGAATTTGAAACAAAATAAGCGGTGGCAGGTATTTTATGCCAAAAAAGGCATCGTGACTAACGTAACATTTTTGCAACCCTGAGAAACAATGCTTATGTTACGAGGCAAATTTTTCTGAAAGTTACGCAAGCATTTAAAATTGGCCGATATATTTGTAAGAGATAAACAGTCTATTTTAAAAAATAAACTACAGATTTATTACACGTGAATCTTTTTTGGCCCTTAATGGTGCGTTTACGGAAAACTGTGTGTGACTAACGTAACGTGACTAACGTAACCATCGGATAACAAGCAATGAATGCATATAAAAAACTTTTTGTAATTAATCTTTTTCTCTTATATTACTTTTACAATTTTTAGGAACCTCCTTTATGTTGTAATAAGGTTCTTTCTTTACTTTTTTTCTGTATTAGTGTAAGAAAGTGAATGGAAGGGTTCAGTTCAATTAACTCAATTTGAATGTGCGAAAAAAAATTAATAAATGAATGAACAAATAAAAAAAACTGCTTTTGCTAACTGAATAACCTCTTTTTTAGCTAATTGAATTCTAAGTATCTCGCTTTTAAAAAGTTAACTTTATACAAGTTGATAGTTTCACCAAATTCTAGTATTCTGCCGATATACTAGTTATCGTCATAAGAAACTCCGTAGTACTTTTCAACGGCATATTATTTTTTAAGGTATACTGATTCATTGAAAGAATAGTGTTGTGCATCCTGAATTAAATTGTAATATTGAAAAAAAATATTCAAACATTTTTGCAGAATGAATTTTAATTAAGGATATCACCGCAAATGTTTGAATTTCTAAATAATCATTCTTGCATTTTCTGAAATGTATGGCAGCAGCGCTTATTCTCACTGTATCATGTAACATCTTCAAATGTTTTCCCCCCAACGAGCTGCCATTACTTTATTTTAATAATAGGTGGAGATGCATTTTCAAAAAAAAAAAAAAAAAAATAGACGTTCTTCTTTGTTAAGACTGTCTTTCTATTTTCTTAATTATTGAACTTGGATTCTTGTGCTGAATGCTCATTCAGCAGAGTACTTATTTTGCTTTAGTCACCTTTTTTTTTTAAATAATAATTCTTTAAATTGAAAGTATATTTTTAAAGACCTTTAAAAAAGTATTTTTCTAAATAGACAGAAGGTTTACAATGTAATATTACTAGTATTTTTCACCCTTTATATTTTTAATCAATATAGAATGCCAACTTATTCAAAATTGTTTATGAAAATGTGCATTAAATTAAATAAGTTTTAAATAATAGCAGTCATTTTTAAAATGTGACTTTAGTTACATGCAAGCTGTTACGTTAGTCACAGCTCAAATGTTACGTTAGTCACACTAATTATTTTATATCTACTGATACTAAAATAAATATTTTGCACTTTTTAAGTAGATATGACACAGATGTAAGAAAATAAAAAGTGCTGTTTGGTTCAATCATCCGGCTTGGTTTTTAAGCAGAAAATAGTACATTTTCGTGACTAACGTAACGTAAATATTTTCAGTGAAATAACCAAACTAATTAAAATACTTATCTTATAATGTATGCAAAAAGATAAGTCAATTTTATTGGGTCAACATCTAATTTTTTAGAATAAACATAGTTCTTTTAAAAATTTACAAAAAATTTTACGTTACACAAGAAAACTTAGACGCCTGTTTTTAGCGTATTTTAAGCCTTTTCTACAACCTCGCACGTTTACAGCCAGAAGAAAAATACCGAATGAAATTTTTGAAAACTGTTATTGGATTTACGTACTAGAAAGTATGCTGAATGAAATGATAGGCCACAATTAGGGCTTTGTGGAAAAAAAAAATCTGAGGTTGTGGTTGACATTTCTATGGAATGACCCTTTGTCAAATCACTTAAAAGTGGTTAAATCCTATATTTTTAAACATGCTCTATCATAAAAAAACTACTTTTAAAATTTAGGAAACAACCCAATTGAATAAACTGGAGTCCGCATCTAAGAACGTTAGTGAAGTTCTAGCATCTGTTGCGACGTTTTGACAAACGCAATTTAACTTTCTGCATTTCATCCATTAAACGCTCGTTTTTTTTTTCTTCACACTTAATAATTTGGACTCATTTATTACCATGCATGAAAAATATTTTATTTTCATAACATATGGAAATTTAAATGCTAGTAAAAGTAAGAAGAGTGTGTCACTACGGAAAATAGAAGAAATACTTTCATAAGATATGGAAAAGTAAAAATTATTTAAAATGAGAAAATGGAGTTGCTGCGGAAAATAGGAGAAATATTAATGTTTTAATTTTTTAGGAGAGTTTAAAAAAATGAAAGTGATTACATAAAAATCTCTCTCTTCCTCCCCAGGCAGATGCCTATTCTGCCTTTTTGGAAATTCGGCTCAGCTGAAGGCTTTCTTTTATTGCATTCCTAAAATAGCTTCCAAAAACGAACTAAAAACACACACTATGTTATAATAAAACTAATCTTTCATATCATTCAGCAAGCAGTTTCTGAAATACTTTTCTAATTCACATCAAATGTCTTCTTGAAATATATATTTTTATTCAAATTTGCCACACCACGTTCCTTTTTTTTATTTTCAAAAGAAAAATTTCTAGTTGTCAGCGATATTTTCTCCGAGTAGAAAGCTATTTATTATTCATTTATGCATTAAATGGAATGTTAATCCTCATTAAATGTATTTATGGACATGAATAGGAGATGGAATGATTTTCTGGAATCATTTTAGAATTTGAATTGATTTGCATTTTTCATTTGTTACGAATTGGTATGGGACTTTTCGAAGAATGAAAGTAATTGATTTTAGTTTTCCTTTTCGTCATATATCAATTATTACACATGTTTTTAACTCCTTGAATATAAAGATTTTTTTTTTTTCATTTAACTACAATCCATCGTATTTTATCAAAAAAAAAAAGAAATATTAAACTGAACACCTTTTTGCTAAAAGGTAAAAATAACTGGAGTTGTTATTTTAAAGTTTAAAAAAAGAAGGAAATCAACTAAAAATGTTAATATTTATTTATTTATTTTGTTTATTTCTTTATTTTTCAAAAGTGTTGTGCACTTCAGGAAATATTCAGATACAGTGGCAAATTACACAAAATAGCATTTAAAGCGAATTATACATTCAAAATATAGAAACTTTTAGACCATAGATTATAAAAAGACATGTTGAAAATATTTAAATCGCACCAATAAACGTAAAACAGTGTGCGTAATTTAAAAAGACAAAAATCCTCAGCATAGGTTTTTTTGGTAAAAATATTTTTAAAACACGAATGACTCCTTAGAGTACTATTTGGGACAGCGAATTGGATTGAATTAACAACATCGGAACAGTCAGTTAAATTATTAAGGACTTAAACTTCTTTACAAATAATAAAGCTCAAAGTCTCTCTGTCTGGATGTAAGTATGATGTCTGGATCTCTGTGACTCGCATAGCGCCTAGACCGTTCGGCCGATTTTAATGAAATTTGGCACAAAGTTAGTTTGTAACATGGGGGTGTGCAGGTTTTTTTTCGAAAATTCGTTTTTTTTTCTTCTTCTATTTCAATTTTAAGAACATTTTTCGGAGCAAAAGTATCGTAAGATGGGTGAGTAAATTACGAAATTATCTTGACGTGGAATGGGAGAGCGAATGAACATAGCCAATTGACGAGAAATTCGTCATCCATTATTTGTAAATATACAGGTGAACCGCATGACCTTTTAGTTTTCAACTACATGCAAAGCCGTGAGGGTACAACTTGTAATAGAATAAAAGAAGACACAAAAAACCACGGCGTGATTTAAGACTGGAAACATTATAAATTTTAAACTAATAAGAGTAAGAATATATCAAAAAATCATTATTATCAGATCTGTAACGCAAGCTATTTATAAATTTGAATTGTTTTGAAATATTTTTTTTTAATTATTGAACCATTGCAACGTGAAAAGACTTTCTTTCAAATCTAGCGGTATGTTGATTTAAATATAATAGAAAAATATACAGGTAAATAAGTTAGTAAGTATATACATTTTTATATCTACAAATAAAATAGCATGGGAAGAAAAAAGAAACATACTTAACCCTCCTGGCGGCGAGCCCGAATATATTCGGAAATATTTTTATATTAAAAACGGCAGGCTACGAATATGTTCGGAAACTTTTTCGTACTGAAAACGGCAAGCTACGAATATATTCGTAGCGGCATTTTTCGCTTCCCCCTTCGGTCACTCTAGCGTGTAATTGGAGGTGTGGTAGACTCTCCTTCAATTTGAATGAGAGGCGTGTTGCTGTCTGGCGTTGACGGGACCCAACGTGACCCAATATAGCTTCTATCAACATATCACTACGATGAATGGCGCTTTTAAGTACTTTTAACGTTATTTTGTTATTTTATTTGAAACATACCCACGTGTGTTTAAATACAACGTCATTTAATTAGGAAAATAGGCATCATAAAACTTGAATGTGTATTAAAGGGGTGGGGTGAGGGAGAGAGGACTGCATGTACATACACAATTATAAAATTTTAGGTGACAGGCACAATTCTTCCGTCACATGTAATATTTTCTCAGTTTCTCTCTTTTCACCGAAGTTTTGGGGGTAACTAGGCTTGGCTATGTATCATTTTGCGATAAACAACTTAAATTTTCAATCTAAACGTAGATTCAAATTCTATAACTAGTATTTCTGAAATAATAACAATATTAATAATAATGAGAAACTAAAACTGGAAACTAAACAGAGGAAAAACAAAAGCTTTACTTATAAGTATACAAAAAATACATATCTTCTGTATATAATGAAAACATCATATAGTTAAAGATTTGAACGAATTTCCCTTGATCATTTTAGAATGATTTCTGAACCTAATTGGTAACTAAACGACTAATTATTTCTTTTCGATGTGAGCCAGTTTATTTTTTTCACCAGCATGGGTCAGACGTGAAAAAAATGATGTTTAGAAAAAAAAATTAAAAATGTTACTAACTCAAAAATCGAAATTTTTACGAGGGACGTATATTACTTTACATGTCAAGTATCACAATTTTAAAGACAAAACAGAGAGCTAAAAATGAACTGGAACTCGTTTTTGATAAAGTAAGATTTTCCTAATCAATGATTGAAGTGAGAGCGCTTGAAAAATTCTGCGTTTGAGAAATTGTAATTTTATATTATATTTCAATCTATGTTTTTCGAATTTCCATTTAATAATGAAAAATAACACTGTTGAATCGTAAAACGTTGCATCGTATTATATTAGCATCAAGAAAAAAATTATTTATATGCAGTAAAGAATGAGCGACATTAATAATAAAATATAACCATACAGCATCCAACATTCATTTGAATTAAGATATTGTTTGAAAACAAGTCTTCCTTTACAAAGTGGTAAGGATTCATCGACAGCTACATTTTTTTCGGGTACAATATACAGATTTAAATTTATTGTTAATATATTCGTACACTTTATTCATTTTTTTAAGTCCTGGCTGGGGATGATTTCTTAAATCAATGGTATTATTGTCCGTGAAATGAAAAAAACTCATAATCGCACTGAACCGTTTTTCAGACATAACTTCTCGAAAAGAGGGTGTTTATATATATATATACATATATATATTTGTCCAATACCATTTTTGTAATGGCTGTCGCATGATGCCTTGTAATAGCAATTAATGCTAGAAACACTCTAATTTCACTCGAGTCGGTTTCCTTCCAGTTCTGTACTCTAGAACCCGGTGTCAGTTCATTATCTTCAATGAAGTCCCGTGCATATCGATTCGTTTCGGTTGATACATAGTTGATAATGTCGCCATCCAAAAATTCGCAAAGAATTTCAACCGGTGAAGAATGGTGCAGCAATATTTTAGTCCCCGGATTTTCAGTGAATGGGAAGCGTGGTGGAGGGGGAGCCAAATCTTGGCTGTCTAATCTGACCCTGTCTCTTACGTCATTTAGTGATGTTTCTTCCACCGTTTCACTATCAGAGAGCGATCCAAAAGACAATGAATCTGAATATTCATTATCTGAACGTTCGTCCGAATCCATTTCTTCAAAAGGAATGCAGCAGAGTTGTTTGCTCAAATCAGCAGAGTGGAATATTATGAGCAGTGTATTCCACTAATAAAGTGCAATTAAGAAGACCTTAGCCTTGAAAAAGACTTTTTTTTTTTTTTTTTGAAAAAATATCGAAACGTATCTCAGAAAAAAGGGGAGAAAAAAAACTTAGTTAACCGTGATTATCAGTGAATGAAATGGAATCTTGCCTCCTCTCCTAAATGCATAGTTTGTTATCAGTGAATGTTTCTACAATGCATGACAAAAGTAGATCCATACTACCTAATAAATCAATAGTAATTTATCAGCACTCAAGTTGTAAGCCTAAACCACATGCGCATTTTCTGTTGAACTGATCACAATGCCCCGTTTCCTGTCAGTTTCTTTAATTTATTCTGGTGCATTTAAAAGAATCACAAGGACCTGCTCGGTCACTTAGATTTTTTGAGAGCGAACACCTTTTGCCAAGCATCCATTTCATTGCAGCAGAAGCATTCATTTAAATTTGAAATGGTCTAACTAAAGTATTGAATGAAGACATCCTATATGTAGAAAGAAGGCATGCTTGGAAGAAACCATATCTTTGAAAACAAAATCAAACAATAATCCCTTATCTGTCATTAAACCGATGGTTTGATTATAAAGTACTAAAGGGTCATTCCATAGAGACTAACGTAACATTCGCAGCTGATTTTCTTACTCTTTTTACCTACACCGGGAGTAAAAACAAATGTTTTTTGATTTAATATGCAGATTTAAAATGTACAAGGTGACTATTTTTCAATTCTACCAAGAATTTGAAACAAAATAAGCGGTGGCAGGTATTTTATGCCAAAAAAGGCATCGTGACTAACGTAACATTTTTGCAACCCTGAGAAACAATGCTTATGTTACGAGGCAAATTTTTCTGAAAGTTACGCAAGCATTTAAAATTGGCCGATATATTTGTAAGAGATAAACAGTCTATTTTAAAAAATAAACTACAGATTTATTACACGTGAATCTTTTTTGGCCCTTAATGGTGCGTTTACGGAAAACTGTGTGTGACTAACGTAACGTGACTAACGTAACCATCGGATAACAAGCAATGAATGCATATAAAAAACTTTTTGTAATTAATCTTTTTCTCTTATATTACTTTTACAATTTTTAGGAACCTCCTTTATGTTGTAATAAGGTTCTTTCTTTACTTTTTTTCTGTATTAGTGTAAGAAAGTGAATGGAAGGGTTCAGTTCAATTAACTCAATTTGAATGTGCGAAAAAAAATTAATAAATGAATGAACAAATAAAAAAACTGCTTTTGCTAAACTGAATAACCTCTTTTTTAGCTAATTGAATTCTAAGTATCTCGCTTTTAAAAAGTTAACTTTATACAAGTTGATAGTTTCACCAAATTCTAGTATTCTGCCGATATACTAGTTATCGTCATAAGAAACTCCGTAGTACTTTTCAACGGCATATTATTTTTTAAGGTATACTGATTCATTGAAAGAATAGTGTTGTGCATCCTGAATTAAATTGTAATATTGAAAAAAAATATTCAAACATTTTTGCAGAATGAATTTTAATTAAGGATATCACCGCAAATGTTTGAATTTCTAAATAATCATTCTTGCATTTTCTGAAATGTATGGCAGCAGCGCTTATTCTCACTGTATCATGTAACATCTTCAAATGTTTTCCCCCCAACGAGCTGCCATTACTTTATTTTAATAATAGGTGGAGATGCATTTTCAAAAAAAAAAAAAAAAATAGACGTTCTTCTTTGTTAAGACTGTCTTTCTATTTTCTTAATTATTGAACTTGGATTCTTGTGCTGAATGCTCATTCAGCAGAGTACTTATTTTGCTTTAGTCACCTTTTTTTTTTAAATAATAATTCTTTAAATTGAAAGTATATTTTTAAAGACCTTTAAAAAAGTATTTTTCTAAATAGACAGAAGGTTTACAATGTAATATTACTAGTATTTTTCACCCTTTATATTTTTAATCAATATAGAATGCCAACTTATTCAAAATTGTTTATGAAAATGTGCATTAAATTAAATAAGTTTTAAATAATAGCAGTCATTTTTAAAATGTGACTTTAGTTACATGCAAGCTGTTACGTTAGTCACAGCTCAAATGTTACGTTAGTCACACTAATTATTTTATATCTACTGATACTAAAATAAATATTTTGCACTTTTTAAGTAGATATGACACAGATGTAAGAAAATAAAAAGTGCTGTTTGGTTCAATCATCCGGCTTGGTTTTTAAGCAGAAAATAGTACATTTTCGTGACTAACGTAACGTAAATATTTTCAGTGAAATAACCAAACTAATTAAAATACTTATCTTATAATGTATGCAAAAAGATAAGTCAATTTTATTGGGTCAACATCTAATTTTTTAGAATAAACATAGTTCTTTTAAAAATTTACAAAAAATTTTACGTTACACAAGAAAACTTAGACGCCTGTTTTTAGCGTATTTTAAGCCTTTTCTACAACCTCGCACGTTTGCAGCCAGAAGAAAAATACCGAATGAAATTTTTGAAAACTGTTATTGGATTTACGTACTAGAAAGTATGCTGAATGAAATGATAGGCCACAATTAGGGCTTTGTGGAAAAAAAAATCTGAGGTTGTGGTTGACATTTCTATGGAATGACCCTTATATCGTATAAATAAACCTAATGGACAGAAATTAAAGTCATACTTGTTCTCAATACATAAATATATGTACGATCAGCTCAATAAAATGTTGCATAAAAATATGCGTTCCCGTATCTCATTATTTAGGAGATATACATTCTAATTTAGAAGAAAAACGAACTATCCTTATGCTTTCAAATAAGATTCATATTTTTTCCCCTTTTTTGTTGAACTAATAGGTTGTAAGTTGCAACTAGGCAGGAAACTACATTCCACAGATTCTCTTTTGTACTAGTTTGATGAGCAGGTGTGCTGTCGCTCAGTGTCACGCGTCCCTAATGAAGCAGAAGGAACTTCCCACCCACTGCGGATTACGAGAGGGGTAAAATTCGTTTGAGAAAAGACTGACTCTTTATGGGTCCACATGGTATTTCGGTGGTGACACAAATCAGAAGTTCTAGAAAAACATGGCCGCCGCTTGGATGGGTTGTAGCAAATATTACTTTTTCCGAAGTCAATAATTTAAAGTTTAAAGAATTGTTGGTGCTTTAATTGCAAATAGTTTTAACAGTGGAAACTCATTAAATGCTTTTTAGCATAAAAGTGCAAGGAGCAAAATCCAAACAGCATGTTTTCGACATAGAAAATACAAATTGCCTTAATAATAAATTGATATACATAGTAATAAAGTAATGAAAATGATAAGTGCACTCGCCGTTAGGAAGTACTTATTAAAACTATTTTTAACGTAAATATATAATAGCAAATGTAAGACACTGGGTTTGACAACGTAAACTCTTAGAAATCAATATCAAAGGAGTAATATATTATTTATTTATTTATACTTCTATAAATACATTTTTTGTGCAGCTATGCATTTCCTATCTATTTATGAAAATTTGCAAAAAAAAATATATATATATAAATAAATAGATAAATGAGTTTTGTTTGATTCGGTCCCTTTTAATTGCATGAAAACATTTTTTTAATAGATGTTGTGATTGGATAAATTAGTTTTAAAAAAGCTAAAAAAGAAATATTGCTAATGGAAGAAAAGATGAATTCTTAAACTGAGCAAAAAGTGATTCGTGACTTTTAGAAAAAGAATAGTAGGCAATCAAAAAAAAAAAAAAAAAAAAAATCCAAAAACAAATCATGTGCTGATGATGGCAGTTTTGTATAAGAAAAATTTTCATAGCTAAGTTATCAATTTGCTAATCATACGACAAATATTTATATTGAAAGTTTGAATTGCCATAAAAATGAAAAACAAATTGTTAGCTTACGATTCCTATTGCCAATGATTATGCTTATTTACTTTTTCGAAAAACATTCATTGGATCAAAAAAAAAAAAAATTAAACACAACCCGTCGTAAGGTAATTCATTAATATTGTGGTACTTTCCCTTTTTATGTGATTAGCGTAAAACAACAAATTGATCGTTAATTTTCACAGGCAAACCAATTTTGTGAACGAAAATGTTGAAATAAACTTAAACGCGGAAAAATTTATGCAATTAACAACCAAATGTGGAACTTAAAAAATCAGGCCCTTTCATAGATTAGAAGAAAAGAACAATAAAAATGTCTCATAAAATGAAGAAGACCTTAAAAAGATTCAAAGAACGGATATAATTGGAAGATATTTCCGGAAAATACGACTGCAGCAGAAAATTTATAGGACAATTAAGATCCAAATGTAAGATAAACATACTTCGCTGAGAAACAATAAGTTGGGAAGGAGTGTACTTTGTCCAAGCTTGAAGTTATTTTTTTTCTTTTAATAAAGAATATTATTTGTACTAAGTGCCATAAAATTATAATTTACGTGAAAAATGAATTTGCTCAATGTTGTAGCTTAAAATGTAAAATATTCAACTACGAAATTACTTTCCTCGCTTTATTTTTGCATTAATTGAAAGATTACGTTCCCGCTTAAATCTAATAATAATGCTTCTTATATCAATTGTAGTGTCAATAAACAGTAATTGTGATATGTATTTTAAAAAAATAACAAAAAGTACAAACATTTTTTTTCCCGCAATTTTCTTTTATTTTTCCTTCTTTCTTCCTACTCTTTTCCTATTTTTTCTTTTGTTTCTTTCTGTCTTTTTTTTTTGTTTGACATTTAATATGCTTTTAAGAATACGTAAAACATTTTTTGGGAGCATTTAGAGTACAGAAACTCACACAATACTACAAACACTGGCAAACCTTGGTTTTAAAGAATCTGTTTTTCATTTTCCATATTATAACACTACTAGAAAATCGCCCGCCACGGTCCTAGCTCCAGTGGATGAACTCTAAACTCTAGTAGATAGTGTTAATTGTTGACAATTTTAATGTTTCTTCCTTCCCAAAAATGACAGACTTACAGCAAAACAGTTAAGTTACCGGATCCAGTTCAGCCTTGTCAAAATAAAAGATTTCCTTGCATGTCAGTTATCAAATTATCATGCCGTGGTGTGAGTTTCATTGCTGATGACGTCAGCGTTACTCAGTCGTTGACTATAATATATATATATATATATATATATATATATATATATATATATATATATATATATATATATATATATATATATATATATATATTAGGGTGGTCCTTATTTATATGGGGAAAAAAATTCGGAATTCAACAAGTGACGCCCCCTAGTTTTGTGACACTATAATAAAAAGTAACGTGTGCAAAATTTGAACTCGATCGGTCAATAATAACACGTGCCCCTAGGTCGTTGAATTTTAACATTTCTGATAATATTCCCATAAAAAATCCGAGTTTTTATTTTAGACCCAGTACATCGTTTCCCCTAGGTTTGCAAAATATTTTTACAGCGAGGTAGCACTAAAATTAACCTTTTTAATTACTTTTATATCATTTAAAGATTTTACTTTGAATGAGAATGAAATAATGCTTTAGAAACTTTCCTTAACCGTACGCTTTTCTCAATGTATCTCGATAGTGTGTATTTTTTCCGATAGTCTTGGACGGTCTGTAAAATAAATTGCTTTGTGACTCATATTTGGTAAATTAGTTGTGAAATTCTTCGATTAATTGCGCTCCTCTTTCAGTTGTATCATTCACACAATTTTCAGTATTTTAACAATCTCTCTTCCCTTTAAACAGCCTCAACATTTTGCCGTGAATTAGGATCAAATAGGAAAAATATCTTTTAGTATTTGCAACTTATCATACAATTTTATTGACTCGTAATTGATTCTATAAAGAGGAAGATCTTTACTAAGAAAGTATTCTAAATATCTACTGTTATCAGAAATTTGTCAAACAGTCATCAGACACGTCTTCCTTATCACAAGCAATTTTTGAACTAGTCTTTTCCTATCTTCAAAGTTAATTCCTTCATCTAGTGCGGACAAAGCTACTAGTTTATCCCCTAAATACCATAAGTAATTTATGAATGTTCGAATCACTGCTTCTGCTGCATGTTTGTCGTTATTTTGTACGCTGCTAGTTTTTCAGACATATATTATTCAAAGGGGCCTCGATTGGGTTGCTGCAAAAAACCATATCTTCATGCAGCATTTAATTGTAAAAGAGCTTTGTAAAACAGCATTGAAGAGCTTCCTTTTCATTTAAGGTAAATTTAAATTGCTTCCTAAATATAAAAATTTTCAAACAAAAATTCCTTTTGCCACCCATGTGACTCAGGGATAAGCTCCAGGTTGCCGAAAACGTATCCCTGTAGGAGGAAATTCACCAGGAAATATTATTACAAGTTATGAGAATTCTCTGTAATCTTTCTCAATTCCGCTTTTTACTAACATCACATATGTCATCCACTTCGTTGTTTAGAATTTAAGTGGTATGTGTACTTGATTGAAATGTTATAAGTTCTGAATGATAGAGATCTTTCCACAAAATTTTGAAGCGCTTAAATAATTGAATATCTGATCTAGAACTAAGAAAGGCAAGCACTTTAAGGACACACTCTGCAGCACGATTTTAAGTGCATGATGATGGCAATCCAAATGTAATCTATCACCATTCAGTTTTTGCTCTAAAAAATTGCACATGCACAATTTATACGGTTGGCATTGCAAGTCATTGTATCAAACACTACAGCTAGAACAGTTAGCAATAAAGAGCTATCATCTAAGATATCATATACAACTGAAGAAATATCTAAGGAATTCCTAAGGAATTCAATATTAGGACCTGAAGCTATCACGGTAATCTTGTCGGCGTTTTTTTTTTTCCAGTTACATCTGGATGTAGCTTTGTATCCCAGTGAATAACTACATAATCTAAATTTAAATTCATCAAATTTAATTTTACCTCTCGAAGATTTTCTTTTGCTCTCTTAAGGAATGTACGATTGATCACTAGGTCATTTGGATTTAAATTTACTGCATCTGCATAGGCTGTAAATAAATGAACAACATCTTTATCCCTAATATGGCATTTGTCTAACAGTGATGAAAGGCGAGCAGATATCAATAGTTGTCAAGCTTTTTTGCATTGAGGTAGACCAGCTGTAGAAAACAAAAGTTCAACAGGTTAGGATATACCCATTTTGGTTTCTAAATCTTGTGAATCGCAAGAGTTTGATGATAATAAAGGACTATGTACTGAAATAGAAGAAAATTAATTTAAAGTATAGATTTCTACATTGTTCCGATCTGGATTTGTTTTTAATTTATATTTTAGATGGAAAATACAGTCTATTTTTATGTCAGCAGTAATCGAGAATTTTTCGAAATTTATATTTTAAAAATTAAAAATTGCATACGCATTTGGGTACGTTTATAACTGAAGAACAGCGAATTAAAATATAATTACAATTACTTATATTTATAGCAATGAAACCTTGCGACTCTATTTGCCACACCTATTACATACACCGGGAATTTTGTAAATCAACACCCCCAAAGCCTGGAGGAGGCAATTTGTTGTTGTCAAAGATCGTTCATTAATGGCCTAGGTCATTCATTAGTGGACTATAGAACCCCTAGTGTCCATCTTGATGGGAATAAACGTTCCCCTGCCGCTTGGTTGGAACAAGCGCAGATGAGCAGTACGTATGACCCAAGGCCTTTGGTGTACATTTTATTCTCTGTAACATGTTAAATTTTACAGAAAGAAAGTGAGAGAATGGTCGATCTAGAAGTAGCAGCACCTATTGAGGTTCAAAATTACTCTAAATATGAAACGTTAGAATATTTTTACATAAAAATGAGAAAATCCGCATTTTTTTCTTCGAAACTCAAAAAAGGGAGCCCTAGGGGCACGTGTTAATATTCATGGATTGACTTTAAATTTTGCAAGGATCATTTATTTGTACAATGGAACAAATTAAGGGGGCGTCGCGTAAAATATCTGCAACTTGAAAAATAAGGACCACCCTAATATATATATATATATATATATATATATATATATATATATATATATATATATATATATATATATATATATATATATATATATATATATATATATATATATATATATATATATATATATATATATATATATATATATATATATATATATATAAGGATACATAATAAAAAATAAAACAAAATATATAACAGAAATATGACCCATTTGCATTGTTTTACAAAACAGTATAGGATTTTCTTTAATATTCATTTAAAGTACAAATGATTTTGAGCTTATATAGTATGCTAATAAATAAAATTTTGCGATGGTATTATAAACTATCATTTTAATGAAATGCGGTATATGTTTCGTCATTAAATATTGAGTTGAAATTAAATTTCTAGAGTTTCTAGTTTACTTTCGACTAATTTTGTCATTTGAATGGTTCTTATGTAAATAATTTCTCTTGAAGAGAAATACCATTTTCGGAACTACACAGTTTCCACCAGATAGAGGCACCTGGGCTCTCTTTTGATGCGAAACTGCGCTAGGAGTTTAATCTATCCGAAGGAATTTTCAGCCAAACGAATACCCAAGGGGTCTTTTACATGCCGCATAATCATACCACATGGGCGCTGATGATTTTCTGCATCTCGAAAATCCACCGAGTGGCAACCCCCAGGACAGAACCTGGGACCACAGACGTAGAATGCCTGCACCTAACCATTACGCCCTTAGCCGGGTACCTTCTTGACTATCATAATGTGGAAGTGTGGTAGACAGACGCGCCAAAGTACATCATTTGTGACGTCATAAAGACTACGCCTTATTTTCAAAATCGGACATTTAAAAAAAAAATAATTTAATATTAAGTGTTGGGAAAATGAATGTTTTTTTTCTCGCCCCATGTTATTAATATTATTATTATTATTATTATTATTTTTTTTTTTTTTGCTATTTCTATCAATTTCAGGAGTAGTATTTTTAAACGAAGAAGTAGTACTTTACTACTTTTTAGTACCTTTGTCTGAAAGAAACAACCACATTGAGGCAGTCAGAAGCAATGGGATGTAAGTCGGCATTTTTGAGTTTTGTGTAAAACACGTTTACAGATAAGGTTCTAGGTAAGGCTTTCATTGAAAATATTTTCTAAGTCATGCTGTATAACAAAACTTTCCAGGGCCACTAGTACTATCTCTTGACATGAGACAGAAGAGAGGTTCACCTACCATTTGTCCTGGTTTTCTCCACAATTTTAATTTTGTCACTTACATTCCTTTGCATCAATTACACTGAGCAAGACACATTTGGAACAGATTCAAACACGCTTCAGTACGCTTTCCTTTTAACAGCGCAAAATTGAAAAACAATTTATTTCAGGTTCAAGCAACTGGAACACCTTTTTTGAATTATGTGTGTACGGGAAATTTTTGATGTATACCTATGATGTATGAACAGACTCAAACACGCTTCAGTACACTTTTTTTTTAACAGAGCAAAATTGAAAAACAGTTTAGTTCACGTTCAGGCAACTGGAACACTTTTTTGGGATTCTTTGTGTACTGGAAATTTGATGTATACCTATGATGTATGAACAGATTCAAACACGCTTCAGTACACTTTTTTTTAAAAGCGCAAAATTGAAAAACAGTTTAGTTCACGTTTAGGCAACTGGTACACCTTTTTTGAATTCTGTGTGCACTGGAAACTTGTGATGTATACCAACTTAATGATTTTCTACGAGAAATTCAAATTATTTATTTGCATTGCAAAATGTATTTTCAAATTCGATTGTACTCATTCATTGTGTAGATAAGGCTTCTAAAGATGTTTATTTTTCAATAGAAACTCGCAATTACATTCAAAATGCAAATCACAACACGTAAACTCGGATTGAGTGTTGAAATCACGCATTTCTAAAATGCATTCTGGTAATTATGTTCACAAATTGACTTTGCTCTTTCGAGAACATTTCTAGCATAAATCTCTCTCCGCCAATTAATCAATGCTTCTGAAATTTCAATGGAAAGCTCGAAATATATTTCAGAATTATTGCTGGAAGCGCATAATAAATAGTTGCTGATAAGGTATTTGAAAATTACATCATTTTATTACGTTATTTATCATTTTAACAGCATCAAAAGATATCAGAAAAATAAAATTTATTACTGTACACACGTGTTAATGTTTAAATTTAAATACGAGGCGTGTTTTTAAAGTAAGTTCCGTTTTTACATAAAAAAGGAACGAGTACAGATAGAGCTAAGTAATTTAGTGCACAAAAATCTACCACCCTTACGCTATTTTTCGACATTGCTCCTGTGATTTTCCAAGCATTTGTCATAGCGTGGTACAGGTTTTTGTATACCTATTCGTACAAAGTTACCGCCCGTTTAGTCAACCATGAGGACTCTTTCAGGGCTTTGGCTGGGGTGTTTTTGAACATCCTCTGGTGTGCCCTCACCTCGCTCGCAGCATCTTTCATTTGTTTCGGCATCTAAAGTCTTTCCAAGGTGGTCACTACACAGGCGGCAATTTTCTATGAATAGGTATACAAAAACCTGTACCACGCTATGACAAATGTTTGGAAAATCACGGGAGCAATGTCAAAAAATAGCGTAAGGATGGTAGATTTTTGTGCAATAAATTTCTTTGCTCTATCTGTACTCGTTCTTTTTTATATCAAAACGGAACTTACTTTAAAAATACGCCTCGTATACAGCTGTTGCAGTTTTTCAGTTTTATAAGGCATGCCCATTAAATGGATATCTGAATTGCAAAATCGATTAACTGAACTTTAAAAAAAAATCTTCATTTCTGCTTTAATAGTGCTTTATCATTGCTTATGAATTTATATTAAAGTTTTGGTTCAGTACATTTCTGACCGTGTGAAAGCAGAAAATGTAACACGAGGGTCTATGGATAACACTATCTTCTTCCTAACTTTTCTCGACTTTTTGTTTTATGGAGTTGATAGATTTGGAAAGTGAGGCATCCAAATATTTGGTTCAATTATATTTATTTTTCCTATTTTTGTGCAGGTATTTCAGTTATTGACGGCGATTGTAAAGTGGTGTAAGTCACAAAAAGCTGCGTTTTATATCTCGGTAAATAATTGTCGTACTAATTTAAAACTTTTTGTGTGGGAATTGTTTTTCAAAGGAGATTATCTCTCTAAATAAGTTAGGAGACCTGCGTTCAATATAAAAAACTAAATTTTGTATTTTTTTACTCATTTTTATTTTTACTTCAAACTTTCAACATCTTAACTAAGCATCTGATTTTTAACATTTTTGCAATTGGAAGTATGCATATAGGACTAACGGCTGCGAAAATAGAAGTCTTATAGGTGAAAACGGAACACCCTGTATATTCTTTGTTTTATTTGTATAGATTTTCTACATTGATTTTGTAAATTTACCGTCAATTATTGTTGTCATTATGAAATAATATATTTTTTGAATTTAATAAATAGTTGGACAACAATTTAATGTTAAAAATCGTTACAGGAAATGAAAAGATAAACTTTTACTCATTCACTTGAACAATGAAGATTAAACTAATTAAAAAAAAGTCAGGTAGGGCGGGACGAGTTGACCATAGGGGCAAGTTGAACATTCAATATATCTCGAAAACTATTCACCATACGTGTATGCATCAAATGGCGGAAAGAAACGGTTATGGGAGGGGAACTCATCGCGCGATCTTCAATTGCAGCTCGATAACTGAGTAAAGTATACGTGCATATTATTTATTTTGTGACAAAAAAATATAAAACTCATTTGCCGCCAGTTCTGTATTAGCCCAATGTTATCCGTTTTCTGTGAAGCAAGTTTTATACTTTCATAAATGTACTGTACTTTTGATATGTATAGAGATTCTGGGTATACGCCGTACCGTTTTTTCGTAATTTCAAATTTATTTTAAGACTTTGGTTTGGGGTTAGTTAAACAAGTATTGCTCAACTGACCCTCGCGATTCAAAACAAAAGAAAACATATACTTTTTGCTTTTGGTAGGATGCAATCTTATAAAAGGAAAACTACACGATGTTCTTGCACTACTGACAACATGCTGAAACGTCTGTCAATGATGAGGGAAAAATTGTGAATGCCGCGGCAAAATAATTCGGTATTAAGCGGATGACTTTGACTTTGAAAAGATTTTCGACGAAATTAAAAGGTACAAAGGTGATGGGTTTTGCAAAATCGAGCCAAATTCTTTCTTCGCAACAAGAGGACTCTATATATATATATATATATATTTTTTTTTTTTTTTTGCTGCAAATCTTATCAATCTATCATGAATATTCCTCAAAAAACGTTCGTCGCCTTGCCCACGAAAGTGTTGTTAAATTTAGCATTAAAATTCCATCTTCCTGGACTCCAAGTAAGATGCCGGAAAAGATTGGCTTACAAAGTTTTAAAAACTAAATCCGGAACTATACACCCGAAAACCAGAGTCATTTCATTTAATTTGGAAAAAAAAAGTTTTGTTATTTTGTCACTAAAAGACTATAAATAAAAAGTTGATTGTCAAACAGAAATTTTATTTCTTCTCTAGTTATCATTTATCTTTTGGTTTGGTTAGACATTATAAGTGCTCAACTTGCCCGATACCCTTGCTCAAATTACCCCATCTATGGGGTGTGTTGAGAAAGTTTGACTTTTTGCAATCCGACAGCTGTAGCTCTTAAACTTGTGATATTAGCAACAAGTTAATATGGACACTTTTGAAAAGTGATGCATTACTAAGCCATCAAAATTCATAACAATCGATCGAGTCTTTTCGTTGAGAAGCTATACCCGCTCATATGAAAAATTGCTCAACAATCCTACCCTACCCTATCATACTTTGTATAAAGCTTCAACGCAATAAATAATATGAATATTATTAACAGAATAAAATATCATTTATACTTCATAGTCTTATAAAAAAATTTTAGTATATCCAGGGATTGTATCATGCTACGAAATTTTAAATTTTGTCAATGAGCAGAGTCATATATTTGGAAAAAAACACTTTTTAATGACAATGGTACTGTAAAATTTAAACTGACACATTATTAGTTAAAAATTTTACAATGCAATTGGTACATGTACATGTTTCATATTAAAGACATTTTCGTTGGAATGTAATGCATGGTCTACATTTTTTAATCATGCTCATATATGCTGCAGGCTTGTTTACGTGTGTCACCTTAGAATGAGACGTGTGAACAATTTAAGACATTTTGAAAATATCATAAATTGACGTATTTTAAAGTGTTTTTTTATGTATGTTTAAAAATTTCTAAAATTTCTACGACAAAAAGAAAAGTCAAAAAAAAAAAATAATAATAATTTGAATTTTGACATCTTGAATTCAAATTATGTTTGTCGCAATCACAAGTGTGTGTATGTAGGCGTGTGTGTTTGTGTGTGGGGGTATGTGTTTGTGTGTAGGGGTTATGTGTATGTGTATGTAGGCATGTGTGTTTGTGTCTGTGTGCTGGCATAAGTGTGTGGGTAGTTGTGTGCATGAATGTGTGTGGGGGGGAGGGTATGTGTAATGGTGTGTAGGCATATGTGTTTGTGTCTGTGTGCATTAATGTGTGGGTAGTTGTGTGTATGTGTGGGTGTCTGTATGTATGCGTGCGTGTATGTGTTTGTATGTGTATGTGTTTGTAGGTGCGTGTGTGTGTATGTGTGTGCGTGTGTGTAGTTGTATATGTATGCGCGTGTGTGTAGTTGTATATGTATGCGCGTGTGTGTAGGACATGGACGCAACCTGGAGACGGCTTTCGCTATAGGAGCAGCATCGTGAGGAGCCCTCCGACGGTGATGGTGCGGAGGGTGGCAGTGGGAAAAATCAAAGGAACGTCAAAAACAGTCAAGTGAGAACAATAAGCAATCGTGATTGCTCAAAAAATGTTTTCGCCATGAGAAATTGATAGTATTTTTTTTAAATAAAGAAAAGAAAAAACAAACATATACACATTTCCCCTACATTTCAAACTTTAGATACGTTTTTTCTGTATCAAAATATATATAACTACGTTTTTTCTGACTACAAAAAATGTTTTTCTTTTTACTTAAAAAAATTGCAGTGTTCAATAAGGTTCATTATTTTTAAAAATGCCTTTTTTCATAAATGTTATGGTTTTTTTTTAAATATTTTCATATTATAATTTCAAAAAATGATTATTTAAAAAGGTTCCATTTATTCCAGTATTTGTAGAAGGACAAAAAAGAAATACTAAGTCAAAACAGAATCCTATTAGCAAAAGTATATATTCCTTGCACGATTATCATTACCACAAGAATATCTCTCCTGTTCGTGGACCAGAATAAATTATCATCAAGATATTTAATCCAGCATAGCAAAAAGCTGGTGCGTATCTGGCATTATTCCAAATAACTTATAAAAGTTTAATGAGACAAAAAGTCCTGTGGATTAATACCGAGTTATGATAAATACTTTATCATTATCATTTTATAAGAGTACTGAAAACAAGAAATTGGCTTTACCAAATATGTTAAAGATAGAATTGATCCATAAAAAGTACGTGTACATGAGAATTAAAATTGAAATTATGTAATTTATTGTTTTTACTTGACATTTTCGGTTTCACATAAATTTTTAATATTGTTAGTATGCTCATAGTTGGAACAAAACCTGGCAGCGTCTTATTGCTGTGCTTAGGATCTGCGTTGCCTTCGCGATACTGCTATGTTAGGTTTGCTATAACTAAAGGTAAGTTAAGTATGAAATAGCAACGTCAAAAAGCACAAAGTGCCGATTACTGCAGATACATGGTTTTTGTTACAAAGATCGCCTTTTTCAATACAAAAGAAATTGATCTTATGGATGAAAAGACATCCGACGGTCGAAAGCCTTTGTCGGATGTCTTTTCATCCATAATCTCGTTTCTTTTGCATTGAAAAAGGCGTTCTTTGTAACGCCGAAACGCGTGTCTGCAGTAATCTGCAGTTTGTGCTTTTTGACGTTGTTATTTTTACTTCCTTTGACAAAAAAGGAAGTATTGTATTCGCGGAAAAAAATTCACTTAAAAATCGACCTTAATTTCCACTTTACTCATCCCCGAATGAATTTTGAGTATTTTTTTCGACTCGACCACGCGTGGATAAGCGCCTAAGAACATATAGATGCGCGAAATATCCATTTTCATGATTCCCGAGTTAATTACAACGAAATTTCTCGTGACGTCTGTATGTATGTATGTGTATGTGCGTATGTGAGTATGTGCGTATGTGAGTATGTGCGTATGTGAGTATGTGCGTATGTGAGTATGTGCGTATGTGTGTATGTGTGTATGTATCTCGCATAACTCAAGAACGGTATGTCCTAAAAAGTTAAAATTTGGTACGTAGATTCCTAGTGAGGTCTAGTTGTGCACCTCTCCTTTTGGTTGCATTTGTGTGTTTCTAAAGAGGTCTTTTGTCCTATTTTGGGAGGAAATCATTGTTAACTTCGATGTAAACTCGAGTGGTGTTATAATTTGGCGGACACTTGGCAATATATCGCCAGTGTTTTTTCGCCAAGTTTTGTCGCCAGCTTGGCGACAAAATTGGCATTTTTTTCTTCTTTTTTTAAATTTGATTTCAATCTGGTCACTGTTGGTGATATTTAGAGAGTAAACTATTGAATCACATTAAAATTGCCAGTAATGGGGAAATGACATTAAATTGAAGTGAAGGGAAGTCATGTGATGCACACATCAGCTTGTTTACTTTACTTTGCAGCGCACAGGAATTTATTTATCTTAACGGTAAGTTATTCCAAACAGAGTCAAATACATGGGGTTTAATTACATATTTGGTTCTAAAAACATCGCTGTGACTTGTCGGATATAGTTTATGTCCATAGAGAAAAAAAAAGGAAAAGCAAAATCTATAATAATATAAAGTAACGAATAAGTTAGTCCGATTTTTAAAACAATTGATTGCAAAACATAATATGTGACATATGAGCTGAATATACTCATAAAAATGAATCCGCGTTTCTAAGCACAAACAAAAAAGAAAATACCATTTAGGCTTTTCGGCGAATAGTCAATCACAAAAAGATGTTCAAAGTAACGAAAATATACGAGTATATCGTTTGGCGGTTTAATCAGTAATATTATATAATACGCATGATTAATTTCAAACATCACAGACACGTGGTGGGATTCATCAAATGATTGAGTCACAATAAATAAAAATTAAAATAGAATCACTTGAAGGTCAATATATTATCACATGAAAACATAAAACAGAAATAAAACTTATTTAAAATGGCCGATTTTCAAGCAAGCTTTTAAGTTAATAAAGTAGTGAAGTTAATAAAGTAGTCATTTTCTTTGGAAAATTGCAGTTGATGGGAGATTAAAAGACACTTTCACATTCAGCATGCAGTTGAAAAATTAATACTTCCTCCAGTTTTTTTTGGAAATACAGACATAATTAGTCACTTTAAGAAAAAGTTAAACGCCGAATTCGGTAAAATCTGGAGACATTTAGCTGTAGCTATCTAAAAAAAATCAGCGGTTAAAAAATGAATGAAATAAAAGAAACGAAGCAATTCTGGCAGCGAATTAAATCCTTGAGCCGATCGTCCCCAAAGTGGAAATTAAATCCTCAAGAATTTAATGAATACGTAAGGAAAGATAGGGGGTGATGAGCATTTTAAAGATATAATAATAATAATAATTAAAAGCCAGCAAATAGTAAAATTGAAAACTTATATGAAACCGATTGTTAAGAGTTCAAAGAAGGATTTCATCATTCATCGTAAAGATAGTGAATTTTTAAATCGTCATTTTTTTTTTTTTAATTTAAGGAGTTAATATTTTTAATCCTCCCAGTTTCTAGTTTAAAAAGAAAATAATTTCATAAAACATAAGGGAGACCGGGGCATATTTACGAGGATTTTTTCCAGTGGATTTTCTAATTTTCATGATTGAACCTATTAAATTTTAGACATTGAGATTTTGTAAAGCAGTTAATGAAGTCAAAATTTGTATCTTCAGTTGTTGCTCATCTTAGGTTTTTAAATGCAGAAAAAATGTTTTTTGAGTCCTAGTCGGTTGCGTAAGTTTGCCTCGAACAGGGGGCAAGTTTACGCATTGAGTGGGGCATGTTTACGCATATTAAAAATGATACCAAGAAGTAAGTGAAATAGATAATTAACCAAATTTAAAAATTTTATTTCTCTTAAAACACTTTAAAAATAAAAACATCTTAAATAATTAATTCAAGAACATTTTATAGTCCTAAAATCATAGGACTTTTTGCTAATTAAAAACAGAAACTATTTAGTCATCTTGTTCATCCCTGTTAGATTTTACTAACGAAAATACAGTAGTTCGTTTCGCTTACTTGTGATGGGACTGCATTTTGATATCTAAGACATTAAACCTGTCTTTTCCTTTTTTCGATTGGTTTTGTACTTTCAAACAATAGATGCAAGCACAATTTTCATCTTCGTAAACAGAATCGTTCATTAATTTCATTTTTACAGAGTATACTAAGTTTTTCCCTGTAGCAGGTTTTGGTTTCATACTTTTTTTATTGATGTGTTCTATTCCTGCTTCAATAGAAACTTGAAAGCTTTAAAGTAATTTCTCCTTTTTTTTTTTTTTTTTTTTGTTCTGCGCATTTCTTTTTCTTTTGTAGCTTCTAATTGCTCTTGTCTGAGGCCTTCTTTAATTGGAGCATCCCAAGTAGCATTAACTCATCGGATTTTGCTCGGCCGATCATCGACTCCTCCTGAACTCATCGCGTAATGCACGCTGATATCGTTGCGATCAGAATCCGAGAACGGTTTTCGATGAGCTGTTTTTTATCGGAAAACTATATCGTTACGATCAAATTTTCCGATGAAAATTTGCCGAGCTGTATTTCATCGGAAAAAGAGATCGTAACGATCAAATTTTCCGATGAAAATTTGTCGAGCTGCATTTCATCGGAAAAAGAGATCGTAACGATCAAATTTTCCGATGAAAATTTGCGAGCTGCATTTCATTGGTAAAAGAGATCGTAACGATCAAATTTACCGATGAAAATTTTCCGAGCGAAATTTCATCGGAAAACTATATCGTTACGATCAAATTTTCCGATGAAAATTTGCCGAGCTGTATTTCATCGGAAAAAGAGATCGTAACGATCAAATTTTCCGATGAAAATTTGTCGAGCTGCATTTCATCGGAAAAAGAGATCGTAACGATCAAATTTTCCGATGAAAATTTGCGAGCTGCATTTCATCGGAAAAAGAGATCGTAACGATCAAATTTACCGATGAAAATTTTCCGAGCGAAATTTCATCGAAAAACGAAATCGTAACGATCAAATTTTCCGATGAAAATTTGCTGAGCTACATTTCATCGGAAAAAGAGATCTTAACGATCAAATTTTCCGATGAAAATTTGCCGAGCTACATTTTGTCGGAAAAAGAGATCGTAACGATCAAATTTTCCGATGAAAATTTGCCGAGTTACATTTCATCTTAAAAAAAGTAGGTCGTTTAAATTTCCCGATAAAATTTTTCCCAATCTAAAATTTTTGGAAATCTCCCAACTGTTAAAATAGGATAAGTTTTATTATTTAAATATCCGACTATTTATCAAACGTAAAGGCTATACGGATCAACATTTAGGGTTGAGAATCGGAGGAAAAATGACTGAGACTTTGACTCCGAATCCGACTCCTGGATTTTGGAAGGGTTTACTCCAATTTGCTGCAAAATCAATTCAACTTTAACTCCACGATTCCAACGCCGATTACCTCACTGGAATTGCGAACAAAATGAGACTCCGGCTCTTGAATGATTTCTCTCATCTCCAAAACAATTCCACTCCGTTCAATTTGACCCCCAAAATTACCGACTCCGACTCGGTTTGCCGACTCTTCACTAGCTGGCGCCAAAAGTATATTCCTTGAATAAAATTCTCACTTTCCATTCAGAACTCTGTCATAGCCTTGCCATCCGATAGATGGCGCCACAAATGATTTTCGATTTAATACATTAATTTCCTCCTTGGAGAGAGCATAACTTGTCTAGTGGTTAGCATATGAATCTCGTATTCCAGAGGTATAGGGTTCGATTCCCGGCTAGAGCGACTAAGATTGAACTCACGAATCACGCTCATCAAAAGTTGTTAAATTAGAACTTAATTAAACAAGTTATTAAAAAAAATAATATGTATTAAGTAATTGTCCCAAATGGCGTCATCCGAAAATACCCCTCCTGAAAGTTTTCCCCACTGTTAATTTTTTTTCCTCCTGCTTGTCCCTATATCGTAGTTGTTACTACTTCGCATCGTATTTTCATCCTAAATTAATCGCCTCGGAACGACACTGCTCGTATATTGCTCCGAATTTCATCGTATTTTCATCCAAAATTCATCACCTCGGAACAGCACTGCTCGTATATTGCTCCAAATCTCATCCTATTTTCATCCAAAATTCATCGCCTCGGAACAGCACTGCTCGTATATTGCTCCAAATCTCATCGGTATAGGGAGCAAAATTCATCGGATTCCGATGATCGGATTCTACTATTGCCGATGAGACATATTGGAGCAATTTCCGATGAAAACTCATCGGAATCCGATCATCGGCCGATCATCGACCAATCAAAGTTTGATCGGATTTCGATGAACGGCCGATCATCGGCCGATGAGTTGATGCTACTCGGGATCAGTTAGGATTCTGAGCGTCCATATTTTTTTTCCTTTCCTGGTTCTTAAACTTTGTTCCTTCTTTTTCAAGTGGTCTCAGTTGGGGTAGAACACATCTGATGATGTGGAAGGCCTACTTAGAAAAATTCTTGGATTACCGATAAGCCTTATCATTAATTTGACATCTAACGTTGTTCTGTTAGTGCTTTGAACTTAATGTCTTACTGTCTTTAAAATAAAGAAAATCTATTACAGCCTGAATAGTGTAAAAGTTGAAGTGTAAAAATCATGAAGACAACACTATATGATTGTAAGCTATAAGATACGAATATTTTGCTTAATTTAAAATGAATGGTGATTTTCAAAATTAAATAACCTGAAAATACTAAAGATTTGAAACAGTGCAGAGCGAAAAAAGCGTTCGAGGCCCGTTTAGATGAAAGACAGAGTAGTAATAGACACAGTAAGAACGTGCGTTAATGTGCCGCGACGAAAGTACGTAAACGTGCCCCGTTGGCTAGTTTGGATTTATTTTTAATGCGCAAAAAAACTTTTCTGTCCATACAAAACAAATGCAATTCTCAAAAATAAATAAATAAATAAATAAATAAAACGATAAAATTCTGCTTGTTTTATATAATTACTTGTTTTAAACAAAGTATTATTCCTTCACAATAAGCTTCAAAACGTTCAACACAAAATTTACTCGACTTGGTAGAAAAGAGATTTTCCTATCCGCATGTTAAACCGAAATTCGACTGATGTTCAAAAACTTGTGAGAATATATGCTAGGAAGCAGCATCAATCTGGTATGACTGCTCTCTCTCCAGTTATAACTCGTTTTTAAAAAGGGCTCTGCGTAAACGTACCCCGGTCTACCCTATACTTATGTTTTTTTGAAAAGTACGTCAATGATCTAACATGTAATTTACTTCAAATACTCTTTATGGTTAGTAAAATTAATAGGTAAAAAATCAATGTTAGAAAATCAAGGATTCCTGCATTGTTAAAACCCCAGCAATATTCATTGATCAAAAGACATCCATCCTGGTTTTGCCACTTACAGTTTAATAGGAGTTGAGTGAGATAAAATGATTTTTTGGGGGGTGGGGAACAGCTAGCTTTATTATTGTCTTGATACTGATGCATGTACTATTTTCACTGCTGATTGTTTTGATAATAGCATGAAAACTTTTACTACTACTTGATATTGACAATATAACCTTTAACTGATAACTGGATTATTATCAACTATTGTTATTTATCAAGTGCAAAACACTTCTAGAGTTTTCAAACATGATCAAAAGGTGAATTGATCTGTCTCGAGTTATTTCTTTTAATTGTCTTTGAAAACGCATTTCTCAATCATCCACATACATATGCATACTTTTTTCAACTATGTTACTTTATCGCTTTTATATTTCCAATGCATTTTAAGCGTTATAAAATATGACTTAATATTATCTCAAAATTTAAAACTTTAGTTTGTTTTATTGGTATATTCATAATAATGATTAATGTCACACAAAAATTCTTCCACTTTAAAGTAACCACAATGCCAGAGATTTAGACCTAAGAAAAGTTGGACTTTATAACAAATAAGAAGCTGTATTGATGATGCCAAAACATTGCGTCTCCTAGTTAATAATTCTACAATAACTAAATTAATTCATGCTTATAATTGCTACTTACACACAATTGTTGCAATTTTCTAAACGTATTACATTTTAAAACGTAATATCTCCATTTCAAATGAAATGATAATTTACCCTCTCCGATTTTTATCTGTTTCAATTAGGATAAACTTTTAATGCGAAATGTTTTATGCAGAAAACAAATAGATAAATAAGTTTTGACCATGATTAGATTTATAATAGCTTTATCTAGGTCTCCGGATTCAAATTTTCACTCGGCTTTGAATTTGAATGAGCCTACTTTTTTTATTCGATCCAATTAATTGAACAAGCCACTCGTTGCATTAAAGAGTACTTTTGTGGCTTATTGTTTTAGAGGTTAAATTTCGAAGAAGAACTTTTAATTTAGTAAAGCAATTTATTCTTAAGAGTACTTTTGAAACTCAGGCGAGCTAGTTTCGTTTAACTTTAAACTATTTAGGTGGTTTCGATTGATATCCTTTAACTCATTTTGTATTTGGTTTGTTAGAAGTTAAAGCCCTTTTGTCTACTTAAATTATCTCGCAAATAACTTAATTGTTACTTTAGCAAGTTTCTAAAATTTTCTCAGTTTGACCAGTGAATCACACTTTTGTCCTGCTTCTATACGCAACAAGTTTTTCAAAAAAAAAAAAAAAAAAGCAGAAACTGCCCTGTTACTATAAAAATGAAATTATTATTTTTAACGATTTCAATATTTTCGATATTTAGGCAGTATAGTTGCAATTATGGCGACTAGAATCAAGCCATGTGGCGATTCACATAATGGTGACGCTATATCTGCTTGCAGTCTACGGATTTTGCTAGAATTCGGAGAGATATTGCCAAAATAGCATCATTTTCGGAGACTTATTTTTGGTGCCAAATTTGGTGATAAATTGCCAAATGTCAAACTGTTTTTGTGATATTTGGAATCCTTTCAAGCCATAGGTTATTACTGGCACATACCTATCATCAACTTCGCATGTGATTACGTTATTAACCAACTTCCAATCATATGTGGTTTGTAGACGAACATACTCGTACGTACATAGATTTAGTCGGATTTTGATTGCATGTATTCTATTTTTACTGGGTGGAAAAAGTGGTTAAATACTGGCAGACACTGGTCATTTACGGAGCGTAAAAAGGAAGTTTTTAACCATAATTAGAAATAATTTGAAATATTTTACATCAAACAGAAAAATATTTAATTATTTATTATAAATCCTGAAAGATATATTCACACGTAGAAAAATGTTAATGTTTTTCCCTATGATGTGGCCATCAAAATATCTTAGACTAACTTGTAGTAAGCTTGTAAAAACATAAAACAATTGGAAAATTACTGGGAACTTACCATATAGAAATGAACATACAACACAGCTTTAGCGTTTAAGGGTAAAAAGCTTAAGAACACTAAAGCGACAAAGCAATTTTCTCTTCACAAAATCTTATCAACTTTATTAATAATAAAAGATTACTTAAAGACCTCAAAATATAGTTGATATTTTTACATCACACAGTGAAAATAATGCGTACAAGATATAGTATAGATTGAGAAAATGGAATCGGCCAAGAGAATCGAATTCCAGAATGAAATGAAAATGGCAAAAGTTCTGGGGATATAAATTTAGGTAAATATTGTAGTAATAGCGTTGCCCTCTGCCTCAAGAAAGGAAATGCGATTTCCGTCTCCTATTTCTTCACTTCATTGCATTTTCATTTTCCCGCAGCGACTTCTTTTCCCACTTCCGCGCTTTCAACTGTATTATATCTCGAATATTTCCCATTGTCTTCTTCCATGCTATTGTACAGTAATAAGTAATTCTTAAATTTCTACATTTTGACCAAAAAATATCAAACATTTATATTATAATGTTACATGGCTGATTGCTTCTTTGCAATTATTTTGAACCGCTTCACCACTTCTAATACGTACCTTTTTAAAACCAAATTTAGCGTTATATATATATATATATAAATCATTAATCATATCATCATGTACATATAAATCATTTTAAAATTTAGAAACCATTTCACTGATAAAATGAACGTTAAATAATAGGCTAATAAGCGATTGATAACATTAGTTTTTAAAGTAAATTAAGCAAGACAAGAAATGATACAACAAGCAAAGCTAAAAAATTACTTTGAAGGGATTTAATTAATATCAGGTAATTATTTTTTTCACCTTAGATCTAAACGCAACTTTCTTCCTGAAATAATGTTCACAGCATGTTGATTTGTATTTACAAAAGTATTGCCAGTCTGGAAATAGCAAAAACAGAAAACAAATTTAAGCAATAATAACGTTTCACCATTTCCTTGATTTCAAAAAATATTGCTTCGACGGTTTTTCTTGATGCTTAGGAAAAATAAAATACGACGGAAACTACTGAGTAATTATTCTCTCTGTTTACAGATTACTTTTAGATTTTTTTAGTCTACTAATATTGACGAACGATGCTTTTTTTTTTCTTATTTTTTTTACAAAACGAATTTGAGTTAACACTTAAGAACTCGCCAAATATGTTAGTCTAAGCTCGATATATTATCAAGAGAGGGACGAACTGTTGGGAAACGAAAATATTTTTTAAACTGAGAACATTAAAAATATTTTTAAAAAAGTGAATACTGTACATTCTTAATTTTAATGATGATAAAGCGGTATCAACAAACAAATCGTCAACAACAGGCAAACGAGTAGCAACATTTCTTACAAAAGAGTTTCATCGAATCTAGTTTATGATTTAATTTTACAGTAAAGTTTATTTATTCATGACTTGCTTTAGTGCTTGTAGTAGTATTAAAAAAAATGTGAATTGTATAGACATTCTAATTCATGTAGTTGACGAATTCAAAAGAAAAATGACATTGTGTACCTTCATTTTTAACCGACTTCAAAAAGGAGGCGGTTTTTAGTTCATACCGTATGTATGTTTTTTTTTTTTTTGTTTGTCCACTCATAGCGTCTCACCTAGTGAACCGATTTTGATGATTCTTTTTTTAATGGATAGGGGATGGCTCAACTTAGGTCCCATTACTTTGTTTGACCATATTTGTTCTTTAGAAAAAAAGTTATGGGCAAAAAACAGTAAATTTTATGCAATTTCCAAATGATATTGTAACGAAGTTCGCACTTTTCATCCCTGGATAACGGTGGCTCAGTGGTAGAATTCTCGCCTCCCACACGAGCGACCCGAGTTCAAATCCCGACTAAGACGAAGTGAATTTTACTAAAATTTCCTTTCTACTGTTTCCCCTATTTTCTCGAATGTTCTATTAATTTCTGCATCTTTCCGAGTCTGGAAAGTTCCAGCACTTTCTCAAGTTGTATATAAGCAGATGTAACGTTCATTCGTGGTTCTGAATAAAGATCACGAGTTGAGACTAACGAGTATTCGCTTCATTTGGCTTTCACATTGTCTTCGCTATCTTCATCTACGCGACAATATGAAACTCATTGTTATAAAAGTTTGGTGCCATATAACAGTAATTGTAATGATAATTTTGAATAAAGGATTTTCTAAAGCAATACAGTGATATAGAGCCGAACTTCTTACTTTTACTGAAATATCTACATTTACACTAAAAAGAATGAAATAAAAAAATTTTGAAAAACAAAATAGAACCAACTTCAAAATTGCTCTAAAAAGTGAAAAATAATTTTATTCTTTAAACACCATCGATAATACTTTTAAACATAATTTTTGAAGTTGGCGCAAAAACAAAAAGTAAAATCCATTGTAACCATCCTTCGTTCATATTTTTATCAAAAAATCATCAAAAGTTAGGAACGAAACATTTATATCGTTACTCAAATATGCTGTCATCAATGCGTAATGCATGTGGTAGTGAAGAAACTGGACCTGGTTAAATTGATACTTGTAGTTGAGTTATGGCTGTGAATGATTTTATCGATCGTTTTTGCGCCAACTTCAGAAATTATGTTTAAAAGTATTATCGATGGTGTTTAAAGAATAAAATTATTTTTCACTTTTTAGAGCAATTTTGAAGTTGGTTCTATTTTGTTTTTCAAAATTTTTTTATTGTCATTTAATTTGATAATCTTAGAAAAGTAGTTTGTTGATCAGTAAGCCCGTTATCGACCTTATAGTAGAAACCCTAGCGTCCCTATTAAGACACCAAACTATTGAGTGGAGGATATGATCCTGTACTGCGTCAACTGCACATATGGACCCGAAATGTGCGTAGTAGTGACAAAAATAAATAAATAAATAAATAAATAAATAACTACTTATCAGTGCCCCGAATGGTAAGATTAATATTTCTTCATTTTTTTATATATATGTATGACATTTTTATTAATGTTTGAGGTTTATCAAATGTTATTTAATATGTGTTTACATATTAAATAACATTTGATAAAACATTTGATAAAACATTTGTGAAGTTTTAGGTTTAATGTTTTTTTTTTCTTGACAATTGTTTACAGCTGGCCTTGTTGAGGACCTGTGTTCCTTATAACTGCAAGCAGCCTTTATTTTTCCAAACTGCTGAAAATCATAAGTGAAACTTAAATTCTAAAACTGATTTTTTTTTCCTATACTTTATTATTAATGCAAGGAATGCGCAAATTTTTGAACCAATTGAATCATAAATGAGTAAGATACTAAACCATAAATCAGGGTGGCCGTGCTTGGAGCAGTTACCTTATAATATTTTAATGTACTTTTGAAAGTCCTCCATTATAATGTCAAAACTATTTCTGTATCATATAAATTTTTGTATCATTCAAAACAATTTTAACATTTGAACAGACACTAGAAATGGAGTTATATTGCCTGAATATTTACGTCAAACAAATGCGAACGTGATACAGAAATAGAAAATTTAAAAGGAGAAAACTAATATCCAATAACATACGGAAGAAACTTTTATAGCAGAGAGGTATGGCAAAGGAAGTTCTTTGACTCGACATAGAATGAGAGGAATAATTTATGAGCAATATGTGCATCCTCGTAAACAGAATTGGAATTCTCCCTCATACAAGGCATTTTTTTCCTAAAACAAATGGGCTGTAAATATTTCCTGCACTTGCATTTTTAGGAATGTCAGTTACGTCTTCAAACAGTTCATAAGGTGCTTAAAGCAAACATATAGCCATTTACAGATTTTTTTAAAAAAGTAGTATTGTTCGTAAAATCTGAAGAAAATATCATTTTAGAGTACTTAATATTTTGAAATATTTGGAAGATCATGAAATGCTGAAACTTTTTAGTTTGCACTATAACATACTTTGTAACAATAATTCCTGAAATTTTACGGCTAAAAATAAAAGCATACATGTTGTCAATACTTTTTACCGTGACTGATAACACTTTGTTTTTTAGTAATAGTATTTACTTTAAAATATTGTTGAATTTGAAATAGTTTTTGGATCATGCTTATGCACAAGGAATCAGAGACTGCGTTTCTGCCTCAAGAGCAGAGACCTTAATCCGATGGATTACTCGATGTAGTCAATCTTAGAGGAAAAAATCTCGGGAACGGTACGCCACGGTCGACATGCTCGAAACGGCTCTGAGGCGTGCCTGGAATGAGATAACGGTGGATGCGTGCGCGAGCATCCTCGGCAATTTTAGACTGCGGCTCCGTAAATGTATTGAAGCCCAAGGAGCCAAGTTTAAACAATTGTTATATTTTTTTTTGTTTAACGTTATTATTATTGTTTCAATAAAGAGTTTTTATTGCTTTAACTTGTTCATTTGTTGAATTATGTGTTAGTTACAGCCTATTGAAATATCTAATAAAATTGTGGGAACTTTCTCCGCACCCTGTAATGGTAGAAAAATGGCTGAGGGTCTATCAAAAAAAGAAGCCATAATACTACTGATTCCATGAAGTAGGGGAGACCGGGGCAAGATGACGAGCCGGGCAAGATGACGAATGCATTATTTTTTCCGTTTTAAACTAGGTAACAGAATCAACTGGATACTACTGGCTCTCCTATCCGCTGTTCGTTCAGCAGTGGAATATAGAAGCTGAAAACGCCATATTTGTGTTAGTTCTGAAGCTCTGATTGTTTACCAATGCCATGCTATAACTTTTATACATGTGTAAATAAGCTCTGCTACAAATACAGATAAGATTTCTCGCGTCTCTTTAGTATTTATGAGTAACTTAGTTTAAATACTACCTATTACCAAGAATGATTGTCAATTAATCGCCTTCCTTTATAGCAATGGAGATGATCCTTTCAAACAGGCAGTCCGGGGCAAGATGACGGGTCGAAACTTTATGACGAGCTCGTCAACTTGCCCCGTGATTTGGAATTTATTAAACTATGTTGCCCATTCTATTAAACCCTGTAAACGCTTGTTTGTATCCACGCGACCATGCGTGTCTATCTCCTCTGAGACTAAAGAATGCATTAAATCAAAGGAGGTGTCGTTCGAAAGTGGATTTACCAGAGGTTATATACAAACTAGTTGACCAAACGACTATTTGAGTGAATGAAACCAAGCTAAATGTCCTGCTCTGTTAATTATTAACAATCATAAATCTCACATAGCTTTGCAGGCTATCTTATACTGCAGTGAAAATTTAAAAAAACATTATCATGGTTGGGTTGCCTTCCCACACATCGCATTGTCTCTAGCTCTTTATGTATCATTTTTCAGCCAATTAAAAACCTACTGTAGCCAAGAATGTGCTACTTTTCGGTCATTCATCTAGAACAAACTATCACAAACAAAAATATTAGTGAGCCTTTGCGTCCCGCTTACTCCAAAGCAGCTACAGTTGGAAATACCGATAAAGTGTTTAAATGATGGTATCGAGACTCATAATTCTCATGTTTTTAGCGAACTATGATGTTATTGGCAATGAAACTGAGAATAATAGTGCTCTTCCTCAGACCTTGGTAATAGAAAACCAACATATTCAACCTCCAGACGAAGCAAAACTTATGGAAAATACTGATTCCGGTGCATCAAAGACGCCTGTTAGTGTTTCTGATTTCAATGTATTGCCTAAAGCAACACAATGTGAGGGGGGAAAATAAAAAGGAGAAGACTGAGCTCAAACATTCTTGCAAGCACACCCATCAAAGAAATGTCAGAACACGGAGCAAAGCCGAAGGAAAAAAGTAACTATTTTTTTAAAAAAAAGGGAAAATAAGCTCGTGAAACTAAAAAGGGAGTAAATAAACTCACATTAAGTTCCTGCAGGCCCAAGTCTATACAATTCATGCCAAGCAATCTAGTTGAAACTATACTTCAAATAATGGTGTTATAATATGCCCTGTTTGTCAAGAGGAATAATGTGACCATCTAACAAGAGAATGGATCCAGTGCTGTAAAAGCTAAGAGTGGTGGCATGAGGAATGTTCCAATTATGAAAATTTTTATTTACGTCTATTGTTAGCTGCACAACTTGATACTTCAACATTACGCTACAATGTATTACGCTTAATTTGATACTTTGTAAGATGTAAAAACACAGTTATCATTTGTTAACCGAAGGAACATATTCAAAACATAAAATATGTTCAACCTTTTTCAGTGTTGTCATCTTGCCCCAAGGTCAAAGTCATCTTGTCCCAGTACTGGGGCAAGATGACGATTTGATAAGGTTGTAAAAAATAAAAATATTCTTCCTTATTTTTATTTGAAAAATTAAATGAAAATATATTTAATACTACAAAGGACTACTCTAACAGTTCATGTAAAATTAATTTTAGTTTCCTTAAAAGTAAATTAATAAACAAGGAAAATTGTTAACATAGTCATCTTGCTTCGGTCTCATCTACTGTCCCTTATTCTATCCAATTACGAATCTAATATTATTTAAAGTTGTTGAATCTATGTAGTATGTTTGAATTAATGTAGGGTATTGCTACTTCTGGTGCACGACAGAGAACTAATAATCTAACCAGGTATCGTTTTAGGCTACGTATTTGACATGGCTGCATAGATTAGCGGATATATTAATTTAATACTTTTTTTTTTTACCTCCGGTCTTCATCGTAACTTAACTGGTACTCGTTTTTCCTTTTGATTTTTTTGGGGCCTTCCTTCTTTTTCAAGGCCATATTATTTTTTTTCTTTTTCAAGGCGATGCCACATTGCCCGTTTCTAGTGGCAGTGGAGAACCTTATAAGACACGTTTTTAGAATGCTTTTCAATTGCCTCATCCATTCCGTTTCTGGAAAACTAAAGGCGCAAGTTCCTTGAAAAGGCTCCAGCGTGGAAAGTGGGTCAAGTTAGAGGCATGCCACGTCGAAATTAATGTACTGTCTAATAATTATTGCACTGCCGCAGGCAGTAAGAAGGAGGAATGCCCCCATGCCTCACCGGAAATTAATGTACTGCCCAATAACCATTGTACCAAGGTGGAGGCGAAGGGAGTCAAAGGAGGAGCGGGGGCGAAGCTGTCAAAGTACATCGTCTTGTGCGGTATACACCAACAAACCACAGGCGGCCAATCTGGCCACCCTGACGGCTAGTAATAGCAGAACGATCGACTACAGACATTCAATCCAGTCAAGCAGACCAAACTAAGAAAAAGAGTTGAGGGAATCATTTTCAACTATACCAGCCGCCCCTAGACGATACACTGTAGCAGCGTTTCGTTTTGAGACGGTGCATGATTGCCGTGATGGACACTTGTTAAGACTTAACATCTCATAGCATCCCAGAACTGATGAATAATCCAGTAAAGACATTGTTATGGATTCATCACGAATCAAAGAACGCACTGTTTTGTCTGGATACGAAAAATACTGGCTGATCAGAGATAACCTTCAAGAATAGCAGAGTCATTGACGTTCCGACTTTTGACTTGTTATATTTTACATCTTGATGATGTTTTTCACCTTTCCCCAAATTTATATTGATTGTGCTTCTCACACATTTAAATAAACGCATCTGTAATTTCTAGTGCTACTGCTAAAATTGATTTGAGGTACAATAAATGACATTTTTTTTTTTTAAATGTAATGCGTCAATTCAGCCTTAACAGATCGCGGCATTAAAGCAGACAAAAAGGATTTGCACTTAATGAGGCAAATTATTCTCCTCCGAGAAGAAATATGAGAATTTATTTAAAAAAAGAAAGTTTAATTGAAATTTTAATTTCGTAGATGATTGTTGCCTTATTTTACTAGAAATGATCATCGTTTCTAAATAGAAATAAGAAATAAAGTTTTCAAACGTATCATATTTAGAAAACATATAAAAATATATTCTACGCAAAGTCCTTCTGCCCAATCAATAAGCTTTTCATATTTAAAAAAAAAAAAAATCATCAGTTTGAGAAGCTGAAACTCAGGAGTTTATCAATATATTCAAGATGAATGCCAAGTGTGTCGTAAAAGTTATTTTTATGATCAGTTTTGGAAACTCCGGAAAAAGTTGTAGTATTTCTCTAGGGCTAAGTCAGATACGAAAGCGTAGAGTGGTTCTTTGAATACAAGCTTTCTGTAAGAGTCGAAAGTACTGGAGTCATTCATAGGATTTCTAAACCCATTGAAATATTAAAAGAATGTTTTTAAGCCGTTACTAAAACTTATTAAATTAATATTCCTGTTATTTATATTTATTGAAAGAAGATTTTCGTTTTGAAAAATCTATAATTTTTAGTTATTTTAATTTTCTCGTTGTTTCTGTTCTTTTTATAAAAGCATTTTATGTTTAATAGAAATACGCATATATTTCTCAATCACATTTTGTACTAATCCGGATTTTAATATGATATAAACACAAAGTAATTTTGTACTGTCAAAACAAAAACTAAAAAATAATTTTCAGAAAATGCATTTTTGGGGGTGAGTTTTAAATTTCTCATGGCGATATTATGTAGGGTAGACAATATAGGTAAGATAGACAAGGTAAAATAAAGAAAACGTATTACAGTCTGAATAGTGTATAAAGTTCAAACTGAACAATCATGAAGAAAACACTATATGATGTTTAGCTATAAGATACAAATTTTTTACATAATTTAAAATGAATGGAGATTTTCAAAACTAAACAACCTGAAAATACTAAAGATTTGAAACAGTACGGAGCGAAAAAAGTGTCTGACATCCGTTTAGAAGTAAAAACAGAGTAGTGATAGACATAGTAAGAACGTGTGTAAATGTACCCCAATGAAAATGCACAAACGTGCCCCGTCGTTTTATTTTTAACGTGCAAAAAAATGTAATAACTTTTCTGTCCTTACAAATACAATTCTCAAAAAAGGATAAAATTCTGCTATTTGTATATATTTATTTGTTTTTAACAAAGTATTATCCCTTCTCAATAAGCTTCAAAACGTTCAACACAAAACTTACTCAGCTTGGTAGAAAACAGATTTTTCTATCGGCATGTTAAACTGAAGCTCGACTGATGCTCAAAAGCTTGTGAGAATATTAGCTAGGGAGCAGCATCAAAATGTGGTATGACTGTTGGTTCTCCAATTATAACTCGTTTTTGAAAAAGGGCTCTGCGTAAACGTACCCTATGCGTAAACGTGCCTCAGTCTACCCTATATATCGCTATGTATTTATTGAAAACATAAATTATCTTAACCCTTAACAGGAGAGGTGCGAGCTCACACACGCAGATTGCTCAAACGTTCATCTCACCACTCCTATTTTTTTTCAGTCTGATTGAATGGTTTTTACCCAATAGCTTTTTGTTTTGTGTCCTTCAACATCCCCCTTGCTTATCAGCATTTTTAGAAAAGTGCATCTGATTTAAATTTCATTATATTCTGTAGAAGCGGTTTATGAGACCGCACCTCCTTATTCAATACGTTGGATAACTGATTATTTTAATGGCTCTTACCGTTAGATCCGCGGATATAGGTTCATTTATCTTAGTCGCGTTATGTGGAAAAGATGAAAAATAGTCTAGACGAGGTTGAGATGTGTTTGAAACGTTTACAAACGTTACGCAATGATGTTCTAGGGACAATGAAGGTTGAATTATTCCCCGAAATACGACGCAAAATACTAATAGTTAAAGGGGTGTCGAAATTTTCCCTTAATATGATATAATCAATTTTCCGGTATTAAAATGTTCTGAATATATTAAACAAATAAAATAAAATAAATAATAGATTCATTTTTATTACAAGTACAGTCGAGCCTCCATATATCGAACTTCCACATATCGAAATTTTCTATATATCGAAATCCCAGCAAATTTCAATGTTCATTACATAGAAAAATTGTTTCTATATATCGAAAAAATCTCTATATATCGAAATTTTTTCGAAACATTCGTAGGTTTTTTTCCCCTACTTTAGACTGTTTGTCTCATGAAAAATGAAGGTTACGGGAGAAAATCATGTTTACCAACGGTTGCTAAGAAACTCATAAGAAATTTGGGTTTGAGGGGTGTGTAGATAAGTCGTTGTTCCGTTCTGGAGTTCTTAAATTCCCTCGAGTTTATTTCAAATTTTAGTTGTAACCACTAACACTGTAAAATTAGTTTCAAGTTATCCTTTTTGTCTGTTGATTATCATTCCTAGTCTTTTTAGCTTCAGTAAAAATAATTCAAGTTAAGTAGATTGATTTTTTACTTTTCTCTCGGATTACATTGTCAAAACGAAAATCCCCCTAATGTTGCGGATCAAGTTAAACTGCCAAGAATGAAGATGTATGAAGGCACAAAAATGTAATTTCTGTTAATTTTTCAATTATTAACTTTCGTTTAATCCAATGCTCGTATAAATTAGAAAGTGGGTTTCATGCACGAAAATTAGCTTTAATTTTAATGTTTCAGGAGATTTTTATGAGAAAATTAAATTGTTTCTATATATCGAAATTTCTATATATCGACTTTTTTCCCGGCAATTTGCTACTTCGATATATGGAGGTCCGACTGTACTTAATTATTTACTGCAGCATATGATTTTTTCGAAAAATCTTAAGACTGTAGCAAAATTTCCTTGGAAAAGGCGCATTTCGATTCAAAATTCAAAAATACGTTTCCCCCACACTGTTAAAAATTTTCCGGAAAATTTACGGTAATTGTTACTGGCATCCATGTTGCCAGTAACTATTACCGTTTAAATCAATTGTTACTGTAAAATTATACGGTTTCCTCGGTAGGCCACAGCAACCAATTGGATCTGGGGATCGCTTATTTCTCCGGTATAAATTACCGTAAAAATTAGCGATGCGTTAAGTCCGCCTTTTTACAGTAACAATTATAATTGGTATACCAGACAATCTTCCTGAATTTTTAACAATGCATGCTAATAAGAGTTCAAAGAACACCTCGACGAAATTACAGGAATGTATCTTAATTACACTATTTTAAAAAAAATCATAAATAGAGCGGTCTCTGAGACCTCACGTCACCCTTTACGTCTTACTTTTTCATCCCCCCTGTTACAGGTTGAAAAATGGCGTTGAAATTTCCCCTAAACGAGCATATAAACTAATACTGAATACGACTCCGAGTTAAGAAGAAACGGAAAAATGTAAACTGGTTTTACGTACAAATGTACCTCGCAGGCTTAAAAACTTTTAAACGTATCAGCAAAGTGAATTCTAGAAGTAAAGTAAAAGTGCTTCAAGTAGTTTTGAAAAAGGTAAAAACCATGTTCTTTTTTTTTTTTTTTTTTGATTCAGGGCATTTAGCAAGAGGGGTCAAACCATGACAAATCATCCATGCCATGTCTCCCACCATCTCGGATTTTATTCAAACTTGGTGTAATTGTAGACGTTTTGATGTTGGTTATAAAAATATAAATTATATTGGGATTGATGAAGAGGTTGAAAAGTTACGGGACTTTAAACATATGCCAAGATGATTTTTTGTCGCCATTTTGATTGACAAAAAGACTGGTATATATGGCTATACTCATTAACACATTATCACAGAGTTTTAAATTTTTTTTTTTAATTTTTTGTTCAGTATGATATAAAGTTGAATTTGAACTGGATTTAAATTATATAAATTATTTAATTTCTTTTTCTGTGAGGGTTTACTTTTAATTTTTTGACTCGAAAACGGAGTAACTTTGACAGAAATTTACTCAAAGTATCCCCCCCCCCTTCAATTTTACCCAAATTTTGCACACAGGTATCTTTAAGTGTGTTAAAACATCTGGTAAAAGATCTCGGTGGGACATTCATAGGCAATCGTTAAAAACACAAATTTTTGTTTTTAGTCCAAAAAATAAACTCCTTTTAAAAATAAAGTTTACCTAAAATGAAAGCCTTCACGTGTAAAAGAAGCCACAATATGATAATTTAAGTGTGCACAAAACAGATACAAATATCAGAATAAGATCAGATTGTGTATCAGTAAAAGGATTTCCACTACTATGACTTACAGTACACACCGAAAACATTACATTTGAATCCGAAGCTAGTATAAGTATGTTGTAAAATATCTGTAGATAATCTTAATGTTAAAGAAACTTCAAATGAATAGTAACATGAAATATTACTCCATGTATTTTAACTTACTTCAGCTGATGTATTTGCAATTCGATAAGGGTAAATATCGATGAGTATTGCATAAATTCTTTTCCGTGTGAAGCGTAAGATAATAATTGCAAATAGTATTTTCTCGCACTATATTTTCTAAAGTGATCAATATCTTTTCGAGAATTTTCAAAATTAGAATTCTCCACTTTTAGAAGCATATTTATTTTCACAGCGCACACTAAAAGTGTAGACTTATCAATAATTTTATTATAAAAAATAATTTTTTAAATCTCTATCAAAAAAAAAAAAAGACGAAGAAGAAACTCCTTAAAAAAATCATGTTCCTTATACTGTGTTTACTACAAAATACATACAAAAAAAGCTACAACATGACCATTTAGGTGTCTTACAAAATAAATTCAAACACAAGAATTAGTAGTTATGATTATCAGGTGGCAAAAAATGTTATTTTGCATTTTTTCCTGCAAGCTTTTTGCTTCTTCTAACAGAAGTTTCCTCAAAATGCCTCCTCTTCAACTGCAACAAAGATGCGCGGACAATTATCTCTGAGTGAATTTTAACACACTGATAATAAAATTTTAATGTTCGTTTCTTGGTATTTTTCATTGATCTAAATTTTTTAATGCTTCAAAAAATTGTTTTTGTTTATTAGTGATGTGTAAAAAAGTTTAAAAGACAACAAATACCAAAAGGCAGATATTTCTTTACATCCAATTATGTTTAGATCATTCAATAAAAAACATTGACTGATGACTGAGCAGTAATATTTAAATTATTTGTTAGAAGATTAATTTCTGCTCAGTCACATCCATTCCTCAATTTGACGGACTATTTTAATAATATAATTCCATGAATTGCGAAGTAAGGTAGATTTTACATACAATTTAACACAAAAAGTCCTCGCAGGTGATTTGTTAGACCGCTACTGAAGAGAAATAATGTTATTCCATAAATCTACATCGAAGAAAGAGATGCAACAACTTATCTGTATCGTCCATCACCTTCTTACTTTGGGGCACAATATGACTGCTTCTATTTGCTCCTTGTACTGATAATATCAATACAAAAACACAGGCCATATAGAACTGGTGATAGGTCTAACGTTTTACTGTACGACGTACGGTTAAAATGATTCTAAAAGTGGAAAATTCTAATTTTGGAAACTAGTCTATACATAAGGAACACAAATTCATAAATTACTGCTGTTTCTTTATATAATACATATAATCAATCTGCTATCACTCTTTTAAAGTTTTGTAACAATAAAGTAGCTCGAAAAGATATTAATTACTTTATTAAATACTAGTGATACCCGCACGGCTTTGCCCGTAATAGAAAAATCAAAAGATCTTTTGGTTCGCCTGTATATTTACAAATAATGTATGGTGAATTTTCTCGCCAGTTGCCTTGTACCCATCTTACGGTTCCACGTTATGATAATTTCGTATCTCGCCAATTGGCTTGTGCCCATGTTAGGGTTCCACGTTATGATAATTTCGTGATTTACTCTTCCATCTTATGATAATTTTTTTCTTAAAATTAGAATGGAAAAAGAACCACATCGAATTTTCGAAACATCGCTTCGAGGTGCACACCCCCATGCTACATACTAACTTTGTGCCAAATTTCGTGAAAATCGGCCGAACGGTTTAGGCGCTGTGCGCGTCACAGACATCCTACAGACATCCAGACATCCTCCGGACAGAGAGACTTTCAGTTTTATTATTAGTAAAGGTAGTGCAAGTAAATAATATTTCCAGTTATTATCTTACGCTTCACACGGAACAGAGTTTATGCAACACTCATCGATGTTTACCCTTATCGAAATCCATATACATCAGCTGAATAAGACGAAATACATGGAATAATATTTTATGTTATTATTTATTTGAAATTTATTTATTAATAGGAACTTTTAAAGATATTTTACAACATACTTATAATAATTTCGGCTTCAAAATTAATGTTTTCGTTGTGTACTGTAAATCAAACTAGTAAATCCCTTTACTGATAAATAATCTTATCTTATTCTGATGTTTGTATTTATTTTGTACACACTTAAATTCTTATGTTGTGGCTTCTTTTATACGTGTTGGTTTCCTTTTAGGAGAAAGGCAGTTTAATAAACTTTATTTTTGAAAGGCGCTTATTTTTTTGAACTGAAAATAAAAATTTGTGTTTTTAACTATTGCTTGTAAATGGCCCACCGAGATTTTTTTTACTAGATGTTTTAACACACTTAGAGGTACCTGGGCACATGTGGTGCAATCGAAGGGGGTATTCTTTGAGCAAGTTTCTGTCAAAGTTACCCCTCGAAAAATTAAAAGGGAATTGTCAAAGATTTTTTTCAATGAGTTATATAATTTAAAATCAGTTTAAATTCAATTTACATCATGCTGAAAAAATAAAAAAAAATCAAAGTTCTGTGATAATTTGTTAATGTGTTATAGTCATTTAATACAGTCTTTCTGTCAATCAAAATGGTGGTAAAAAATCATCTTGACATATACTTAAAGGCCCGTAACTTTTCAATCCCTTCATCAAGCAAAGTATAATTTATATTTTCATAATCAGCATCAAAAACTTTACAAGTACAACACATTTGAATGAAATTGGAGATAGTGGGTGGCATTTTCAAAAACTCCTGGATGATTTGACATGGAGTGACCCAAGAGTTATTACAAAAGAAAAATTTCAAAAGATCTCCTTGTGTAACATATAAAATTATCTTTCAAGAGTTTTTCCAAAAAGGATGTAACGCTTTGAGGAGAAAGAGGGGTTCGTGAAATTGTGAGAGTTTATGACAAGGACGACGGAGGGGCAATAATAAGTGCGAAATAACGGATTTTTTAAAAAATCAGAATAGGTAATTAAAACAGAGTGACATCTGACAAAAAGGGAGAGGGGGTATGATTACTTGTGACACTATGTGACAAAAGAAGGAGGGGGCGTCATTTTTTTGTTTAAAAATCGTTACTTCAATTATGGACAATTCTCAAGTAGATTATGGAACGAATATATGTCCGAAGCTATCGAAGAGAATGAAATGAGCCGTCATAAAAATACTGAGCGGGGAAGGAAATACATATTTACGTGAACTTACGCGAGATTCAGCGATAACGGTTTCAAAAAGTATTTTGCTAAGTACAGAAAATAGCTCTAATGTGCAACAGGAAATGTTTTCTTTTTTTACAAGTAAAGAAAAATCCAACCATCTATGACTATGGAATAAAAGCAAAGTCACCTGGATTCGGCGAAAGATGACATTTCCTAGAAATTAGAATATGGAAGAATAGAATTTTCCGATGAAAAATATTCAACATAGGTGGTCATAAACTGTGCTTTCGAACTATTGCCATGATATTCGCAAATAGTGTAAAATATTTTCAAAATGCTGACAGGATGGAATATCACTCATAGTTTGGGATACGGTTGGACATCTTACATAATTTGACACTGGGTTTCCTTCTGACAAAGTAAATGCAATAACCTGTCAACATGTACTCGAAGAAAATTTATTACCTGTTACCAGATAAATTATTGGTCCTTTCTACAGTTGGAGGAAACCTAACCTGGCACCATCGTAATGCTGTGATTTGGATCAGCGTAGCAATGGAAACAGGTTAGGTTCGCCACCGGACACGGCAAATATTACTTTAGAATGATTTCTAAGAAATAGTGTGCATTTAATTCCACGAGCAGTTCATCAAATTTCCGAAGTTTCATAATATTTACTACTGGAATATATTGTAGCAAGTTATTTATACCAGTACCAACAAATTGTTAGTGCCTTACAAGGCCGTTGTTCTGGGGTAAAGTCACAGTGGTAAAGCATTTTTCGTTGCTTGAACTTAATATAGTGCTTATTTTCCCCCGGTATACGTACGACAGTAAGACCTGCCTAAGTGTTGACGTTTAGGTAGCCGTCAGAGAGTAGCTCTTTTTATTTATGTTTCGGTACTCAACCTGAAAAAGAAATTTTTGAAACTAACCTCCATTGCAAAAAAAATAACAATAATAATAATAAGAATAATAATAGATAAATTTAAAAAAAAAATCACTGATTTCTCCAGGTAACGTTCCGGGGTTTCAAGAGTTTACACCAGTTTCTTGCAAAACAAAAACAATTTTTTTTTGTGAAAATTTTTCCTGAATCGCAACGAGTTCTGTGAAGGTCGATTTTACAAAGCGGGAGAAAAACTTCATCTACCAGTGTTGAAATATATGATACTACTTTATTACGTATCATTAAGCTAAGTTACGGACCCTCCGGATTGATTAAATCCCAATCAATTCCAAAGATTCCAAGTACAAAAACTTTGAAGGAATTGCTTGCTATAACGTCTTAGCTTTGACCATATTTGCATTAGGAGTTCTGTTTGCAAATCAGGAACGCGCCAAGCTATTTTAATATGCATATACAAGTTTTTACTGAGGGTTCCTGAATTGTTCCAGAAACATGACTGGCTTTGTTTGTGAAGATATCTCAGTTTTTCGGAGCGATTCCGGGTTAATTTCAGGAACGTTACAACTTTTTCGCTTGAAGCATTCTTGGTTTTTGTCAGATTTTTTTAACAGTAGTCCAGAGAGTGACCCCCAATATATATATATATATATATATATATATATATATACAAGGGAAGCTCGTTTTTAAAGCTTTACACTACTTACCGCTACGAATATCTGACTTCAGCTATTCTTTCTCCTCCGCTGTATTGTATACTTTCAGTCATCGCTGAAATTTATCTAGTGTCAATAACAGTGTATACTTCTGTTGTTTGTAGCTGAGGTATACGCACGACTTAAATTTGATCCCCCCTCCTCTCTTTTTTTTTTTTTTTTTGCATTTTAGTTTGTTCTGTTGGTTTTATCTTAAACTTTTATTTTATTTTTGGTATTTTATGTGCCAAGTTTAAATAAATGAATCAAAAGTTCGATAATTTATTTATTTTACATTTATGTAAGTTTTACTATTTTTTTAATCATTTTATATCGTTTTTATGCTTCAAGGCAGATTTTTTCTGTGTGTTGCAATGTTTTTTTTTAAATTAAATTTTACTTTTTAACTCTTAGCTAATTACAACATAATTTTGATACTTAGCTTCTTTAAAAACATATATTTTAGAATTAATTATGTACCTCAGTACACGCGCCTTTTACATATTGGAACATCACTCGCGCCTACTAAAAGATTAAACTCAGTTCAAAAATACTATTGATGTAAAAGGTAGGACTTGTTTTCTGATATTCAGTATTACATTACTTTATTCCTGTCACTATGTAGACTCAAATCGACAGGAATGTTTCTAGCATTTTTATTGTATTCGATTCTCCTTTAACCTTTTGAAAATCCAAAAGCAATATATCTTGCATTATTACGATCCGGTGAAGACAAGAAAAGACAATGCTGTCGAAAAATTGCTCTTTATATTGTTCTCTGTTTTAGCAATCCTCCAGTTTTTATTTGAAGAAATTTTGGTGTATTGCCTGAATCGCTTTATAACGCGACGAAGGAAAATGTCGGTGAATCTGTTCAAAGTCAGATGTAAAGAAGAAATAAACTTTTCTCAGTATTTTCTGTATTCAGGATAATACTTTGCAGGAATCTTGTGTTCATATCAACGCTGTGTCCAGTTTGATAACTCTAATCAAAACTCTTATATTTTTCAAAATAAACAAATTCGAAATGTGTTTTTCAAAAATCCGGTACATAAAGAAAAAAAAGCAAGATATTTCATACTAAATCTTGCATTGACTTTTTTTCTTTTTTCGTACAGCAAGTTATTTTTACCGAGAAAGGTTTTTTTTTTTCTTTCATGGGGCAAATGTTAAAATAAATAATTTTTTTAATGAAATATTTTTAATTTGCTCATTAAAAAAGAACATTTTTCTTCAGAAGCGAATAAATAAATAAACATATTAATATTGGGACAATAAACAAATTAATTAATTAATGTATGAGAATAAATAAGTTAATGCATACAAAAGTGACAGAATGGAAACATAAGATGATTATTAATTGTATGAACATTAAAGGGTCCCCCCCCCCCGCAAAAAAAGAAAAAAAAAGAATGCAGATTTTTAAAGTCACTCATCCTCTTGAATTTTTCTTTTGGGTCAAAACAAGTGCAAAATTTTTTTAAATATAATTTGAACAATGGTAACTCGTGCCGACTTGCGTCTGAAAGTGTAAACCAGTACTATGTACTAGGCCCAATAGATTTTTTTTAACTTATTTTTACAAAAAAAGAAGTATTGTAGTCGCGAAAACATTTTCACTCAAAATTCGGCCTTAATTTTCATTTTGCTCTTCGACGAATTAATATGTTGAGGGTTTTTTTTTTTTTTTTTTTTTCCCCCAACTCGACCACACGCGGATAAGTGCCTAAGAACGTATAGACACTCGAAATATCCATTTTGACATTCCCCGACTTAATTAAAACGACTTTTCTCATGACGTCCGCGTGTGCGTATGTGCGCATGTATGTCACATAACTCAAGCGCAGTATGTCCTAGAAAGTTTGAATTTGGTACGTAGACTCCTAGTGGGGTTTAGTTGTGCATCTCGTTTTTTGGTTGCATTTGGATGTTCCAAAGGGGTCTGTTACACTTTTTTGGGGGGAGATCAATGTTAATTTCAATGCAAACTCAAGTGGTGTTACAATTTATGCAAACAATTGGCAATATATCGCCAAGCTTTTGGTCGCCAAGTTTTGTCGCGAACTTGGCGACAAATTTTGCGATTTTTTTTTCAAAATCTGGTTTTAATTTGGCCATTATCGGTGATATTTAGAGAGTTAACTGTTGAATCCCATTAAAATTGCCAATAATGGGAAAATAACTTTAAATTGGTGATTTAAAGTTATTTCCCCAACTTTTTATAACTTTAAATTTGTTCGACTTATTATTTTTTTTAATTTGGTTTCAGTTTGCCATTGTTGGTGATATTTCGTGAGTAAACTATTGAATCACATTAAAAAAAGCCAGTAATTGGGAAATAACTTTAAATTGGTGTAAAAGGAAGTCATGTGATGCACACACACACATCAGCTCGTCTTTTTTTTTTTTTTTTTTTTTTTTTTTTTTTATGTTCGAAATTTTATGTTGATAAAACTTTGTTGTTATACTTCTACATGTAACTAAAAATATTTATCCAGGTCAAAAAATATTTAGGGTTGCAGCAGGAGGCCTAAAACTTGTCATTTTTATTGAAAAATTGATTTAAAAAAAAAAAAATATATATATATATATATATTAAATGTAAGGTAAATTTTAAAAAGTTATCAATCTGAAAAATATAAACAGTAAAGTCGATAATTAACGCTAGGTAGAAATTTCTGCTCTCTTGCAGTATTTCAATCTGCAACATGGTTCTCAAACTATGGACGTTTTTTTTTTTTTTTTTTGATGTTCGAAATTTTATGTTGATAAAACTTTGTTCTTATAGTACTACATGTAACTAAAAATATTTATCCAGGTCAAAAAACATTTAGGGGTGCAGCAGTAGGCCTAAAACTTGTCATTTTTATTGAAAAATTGATTTAAAAAAAAGATATATATATATATATATAAAGTTATCAATCTGAAAAATATAAACAGTAAAGTCGATAATTAACGCTAGGTAGAAATTTCTGCTCTCTTGCAGTATTTCGATCTCCAACATGGTTCTCAAACTATGGATTTGTTTCAATTTTAGGTTTAATTTTTCAATTTAAAGGTTATTATTATTTTTATTACTTATTTACAAATGTTGATTATATATTTTTTTTGATTTTGATATTCTATTTAAATGTATGGGAAAAGGGGGCATAGGACACATGCGAACGGTGTATTTTGCTAGGATAACGCCAAGCAAAAATTCTTGAAAAATTCTTTAAGTAATGGCAGTACCAGTCCTAATTATTGACCAAACTTTTAGATCAATGAGTCAGTTTATGTTTCTGTGGTGACAACTTCTAAGTTTTAGCAAATGCTAATGTAATTTTATGACTGTCTTCTTTATATGAAAACATATTTTAAACTAATTAATAAGCTAAACTAAAATATTGCAAATCATTATACGTAGATGCAAGTAAATGTATGATAATGTTTAACTTTTTTAAACTAAATTAAGAATTGTTTACTTTTGAAAATTAGTGCTTAGGTAGGTTACGGGGCGCTTGTGAACACAACATGTTGGGACACATGTAAACAGTTCCCATACCCTCTTCGTAATATGAATACTACTGGAGGGCTACTATACGTGTTAAATAGTGTGTAAAGATTTATAACTATTATTTTGCTACAATCAATTTGCAAATTCAAAATTATTATTACTATACATTATTATTAATTAATTAATTATTTACATTCATGTTTATGAAAAGTGCAACAACATGAATAACTCATTGGAAAGGAATAAAATTCAATCATAGGGACACATTTTCTCTAAATCTGAGAAGAATTTTTAAAAAAATTAAGAAAAGAAAATAGTTGATCACATGTAAACCTTTTTCTCCTACATGTAATTTTTTAAAGGATAAATAAAAAATAATAATATTTTAAAGAAAATTATAAATTTTAGGCCTCTTGCTGGATACCGAATGTTTTTTTTTCCTAAATTTAGATAAATATTTTTGTGGTACTTCTGACGCTATAGGGGCAACGTTTTCATCAATATGAAATTTCGAACTTCCAAAAAAATTGTTTTTACTATGCAGCTTAGTACAGGCGTAAAGTTGGCACGGGTTGCCGTAGCTCAAATTAAATGAAATTTTTTTTGCAATAGTTTTGACCTGAAAGGAAAACTTGAAATATCAGCTCTTTTTTTTGGTGGGACACTCTAATGAACATAATTGAATTAATGACTGAATGCTTAAGTGATTTTAAAAATGAAAGAATGAATAAATTAAATTAACTAGTTCACTTTTTCTTTTTACAATAGTCCCCAGTGCACTTCACACATTTTATTGAATACTAGCTGCATTGCCCGGCTTTGCCCAGTCCACCTTGAAAATGGAAATTGTGTCAAGTGACGTATATTCAAACTTAAATAATTAAATTAAAAAAAAAGATCATGCAAAATGTCCCTTTCAAACAGTGACGACAGACGATAAAATACTTTTAAGAAATTAAATCGAGAAAGATGGATTTAAAAAGCGTAACCATGTAATTACAAAATAAAATAACTTTAAGGAACTAAAATGCGAAAAAAAAATGGTTAACAATTTGAATGGAAATCATATTTTTTGAACTTGATTTAAAAAGGCTTGTAACTTTTTTTTTCCTTTTTAGATAGAAGCTTAGATTTTCGACCATAGGGCAAAATAGATCAGGAGTAAAAAATTGCCAATGGTGTCAAAAAGAAAACTGTAGGAAAATTCTTTCACTTTTTATTGATAGATTTAATGAAGAAAGTAGTGCCTTAATTTCAGCTAAGCCTTAAAAAGTTCGTGCTAAAAGCGCGAATAACTCCCGTCGTAATTAAGTTAGAGCATTGAAACAAATTGCTAGAACGTGGAAAATTCTACCCTTTCGAATGATGTGTAATATCAATTTGTGCAAGTGATTTTTCTCCCCCATATTTGTGGATTTATGTGAAAATTTTACCTAAATTGGAACAAATAAAGAACTGCTCATCGAATTCTTTTCGAACCACGCTGCAAATCTTTCTGGTGCTAAAAGAAAGAAACTGAAAATTCCAGCGAAATTGACCGTGTAGTTCTCCAGTTTTGCACGTTCACACAAACAGACGCTTTTTGAAGACTTCATTTTATACTATGTAGAGATTTAAATCCAAATATTCCTACTAAATAAGTACTGCAGTGAACATTAGTAGATTTTAGCCAATTGAAAAATCTTATTGTTTTATAATTTGAAACATTTTCTTTTTATTAGTATCCTATAATATTTTTGTGAAACAAAAATTTTAAAATGACTTACATTATTATTCTCCTTGTTCTTAAAAACTTATTATTTTTTCACTTAAATGAACTATAAATTTATACAGATGGTGGCGCGGGAAACTGCGAAAATATATTGCATTTTCCCGTTATTTCATTTTAAATGGCAATTCATTACAAAATGTACGTTTTTTATTAATTATGAATTTAAAAGGAGTTATACTTTGCCATGATGCATACAACAACAATATTGGTATTATGGAACAAATGTTTGCCCCGTAGCTCTTTTAAATGCTAATACATCTTATTTCCGTTTTGAAAAAATGGAATCTATTGTGTTTTACCATTTAAGAAAACTTAACAATGTTATCACATGGAAAAGTAATTTAAAAATTTCTACACTATGTCAACGTTGAATAAACTTGTAACCCGTTTTGTTATCTTTGAAAAATGGAACTGCGAAATTTAGCCTTTTGTGAGAAGTTTCGAACAGGGGAAACACATGTTTCCTTAAAATGGGATGTATTTCCTTCGAAACCGGTTTTCGAAGATATTTTTTGTTCTGAAAAAAAAAAAAAAAATTAAAAAAAACATTTGTTCGATTTCGTGCCTGCATGCTCTCTTTCATAAAATTTTAAACATCTAATGGTATCTCTTTTTTTTTTCTTTTTTAAATCATGCTGTTTAAATAAACGCATTCAAATGTTTTATTTTATCAGTTAATACTTTTAGATAACACAAAAAAAATGAATAGGGGAAAGTGGGGTAAAACCGGGACCCTAAGGTTTGCAGGCTTTCAGAAATCAGTTTTTAACATAAAGAAACAAACTTATGCAAAAGTATGCACTACTTATCTATTAATGCAACCACAGTTTCAAAACTATAAATGTTTTTGTGTTTTGATTTTTACTGATTTTTTCGTAAAAAATTCATTTTACCCGGTTTTATGCTACTAGTGAGGTAAAACAGGGTAGACATGTTGTTGCTATGGGAAAATAAAAAAAAAAATAATAAACGTTTATACAAAATTCTAGTTTTATTTAGTGACTTATGTTAACTATTGTCAAAACAAACTAGAATAATTATAAAAAGACACATTTTGATGAGTTGACAGTAAATTTCATTGTCTTTACCTTTAATTTTTTGCTGTAATATAAGGCCTATTGACACCAGTCGCAAGTAAAATAGTTATCATCCTCTTCGACCCCAGAGCAGCTTTCATGGGCCCAACGACGACATTGGAAGCTTTGGATCCATCCCTCACCACCCTTGGAGTCCGAATAAAGGTCATTGCAGTAAATGCAGGCAGTATTGTCTTCCTCTTCACTGGACTCATCCCTTATTTGCTAATTCGGTTTTTCTTTTTTGGGACACCGCTTATTTTCTGTCTGTTCCTTTTTGGCATCTTTATAATATTGCCTTTTCTTTTATTCGTTTATCTTTCTTTCAGGTTTTTTTTTCTTCCGTCCATCTTTGGTCTTCTTTCCATCAATTTTCTTTTTCTTTTCTTCTATTGCTGCCTGAAGATGAAGCTTGTATGGGGAGCCAGTCAAAATGACAGTTCTTCCTTTTCTCTTGTCCTTCTTCGGCTGCGTCTTTCTCTCAGCTATGGGGGTAGTACCCCGTTTGGCCCCTCGGTTAGCACCCGGCTTTGCCCCGCAAGTATAGCTTTCATAAAAAATGCCGTCATATAATTATAAAGAACGCTACAGACAATTACTTAGAATGATAATGAAGGTAATGAAATGTTCTACAAAGAGAGCTACATACCTTTACTGTTGCAGAAACAGGAACATAGTATAATCGGTCTAGTTTTGTTCAAAAATTATAAGCAAAAACCACTCAAACAGAATTGTCTTCACAGGACCGAAAGAAGTGAATCTATTGGGTCCTAATTTAATGGCCGCTGCTTTTTCATCAAGGTGGAAAGAATGTCCTTTTTTGTCCACGCGATTGCAGCGCTTATAGGGGCTAGAAAGGGATGCCCGGTTTGCTCCCGACTTCTCGGTTTTACTCCACTTTCCCCTACATAAAAGTGTTTTAATTTTGTATTCGGCTTACTTTATACTGTAATGAATATATTAAAATACAAAAATGAATAAAAACAGAAGAAGGGAAAAAACAATTAAAACTGCTTTAATATTGAATTACGAAGCTGAACTGCATTAATTCGGGAAACTGGTTCGGTTTTAAAGGGGGAAGGGACACAAAAATAGTCAAATTTTGCATTTAATTTTATCATTTAAAATATTGTACCTTTTTTTTCGGCTTAAAATAACTTTTGAACCTTGTTTCTATCTTAATTAGTACGAAAGATATAATTATTTTTGTTGCATGAATATAATTATTATTATTTTTAACTTTAAACTTCAAATACAATTTTCTCCATGATAAAATTTTTCCCGATTTTTTGCATTCAGACTTTTATAAGTCAAGAACTGATAAAGGTAAAGTAATGAAATTTGGAGCATACCTTTTTCAAACAGTTTTCTTTAATTTTTGCATGACAAATTAAGAAAAAAAAATAAACAAAAAAATGTGATTAAAAAATCATGTCATTTTTTTTTTTTTTTTTTTTGGAATTTTTGAAAACTACAGGATTACTTAAATTGTCCTTTCTGACCAAGGAAAGTTATCTTGTCATTTAAATGAATTATGAAAAGTGCATAATATTTCTTAAAAATATCTGTTATTTTATTCTTTTTAGTGATTTCAGAAATGAAATAATGTTACCATCACGAAACTTCACCTTATTGTTCATCATTTATATCATCGTCTTATTTTCCATGTTTTATCCTAATAGAAAGCTCTAGTCTTTAACTTTACAATGGTTTTCAAATTTTTATTCTACTGTACTTCAGATAAAACGATAGAAGTTACAGTCATTTGCTTATCCCAACTTTCCGTTTATTTTGCACCTTTAAAGTTTTTAACAGACCTGTATTTCGTGACATTTTTGAAGAAGAATTCTGAAAAATGGCAGACTTATTATCTTCTTGCATGTGTCCTTCATATGAAATTTCATTCAAATCGGAAATGGTGAGGAGTTCAAGAAAGTGAATGACTTGACATATGGAATTCCAGAATATAAAACATGTGAATATTCTTGATTTTTTTTTCACTACCTTGCGACTGGGATCACAGTCCAAGTTTTGGTGTAGTGGAAGAATAGTAAATAGTGTTAGAGCTAAAAAAAATATGTATATTTTAAAAGAAAGTCTAAGGGGGCATGTTTTGAGATATTCAAGGTCAAAAATCACGGTGAATGACCTTGAAACTCAAACCTGTCGTAAGAAAGTCATTTTTATATCAATAGAAAGCTCTTTGCTATAGCTTTGCAAAGGTTTTTGAATTTTTATTCTACTATAACTAGGAAAAAAGTTACAGTCATTTGAATGTCACAACTTTTCGTTTTTTTTTCGTACTTTTTCAGTTTTTAACAGCCCTCTATTTCGTAATGTTTTTAAAGTAGAATTCTAAAAATTAGCTGGATAACGTATCTTCACATATATGTCCTTCATCCCAATTTTTGTTAAAATTGAAGATAGTGAGGTCAAAAAGTGATTGATCTGACATGGAATTGCACTAAAAAAATTATTCTTAATGTTATAATTTTGTTTCTGAAATAGATGGTGAATCAGTGCAAATAATAATAATAATAATAATAATAATTGAAAACTCTAAACTGTTAAAGAAAAAAGACGAAATATATCCCGGGCCCCCTTAATGATTTTTTTTTTTTTTTTTTTTTAACTTTAAGCAGTCTGCAATTTATTGTATATTTATTAGTTACGTGCGGTCCGCCCAAGCCAATCAAGTATTGCTTGGAAACTAAAGAAACAAAATAAGTTTCGCTTCTCCTTTTTGTGCACATAAAAGACACGAAGCATGGTTTATGTGTTTTTTCTCCTTTGGAAACAAGTTTAAAAAAGATTTTTAAGTTACGTAAAACGCAAGTGAGGGGAATTTACTACTAAATCAAAATTGGAAATACAGTAGACTCTCTTGCCGCGTAAATTGAGACCTAATTGTTATGTTAAAATAGGGGTTGGGTTCCGTAGATAAAAGAATACTTCATTCTAGTAATGACTAACTGTATAATAAGTTTAATGTGCAGATATCAATTTTTGTGCTCAACATGCATAAAGAAAACATAAATTAATTCCGGATTCTGTGTATAAAGAGGAGCTGCTTATGATAGTCTTTTGGCAGTTATTATGATTTTTTTTTCTCTGTAATTCTTTGTAGAGCATTAACACATCCATGATCACTTGCGCCATTTCCATGATAGAATCTTCCTTCACTAACAAATCAGAAAAATCATTTCTATTGTCTAAGAATGGCTCAAAATGTTCAATGTAAACGTTTTTGGTTGTGTGTCACCGATATCGGTATCCTCGTAGGTTTTGTCCTCCTTTGTCTTTCCTAACAGCTCTTCTTCCAGTAAGTTCTCAACTGTGTGAGTTTAATAACTTTACTTCTGGAAAGAGCTTTGTTACCAATCTCATAAAATGTCTCGTGACCCAAGCCCTATTTATTAGCACTCAAAAATGCAGTTTATTACACGTAATCTACAATATTTAGGAGTTTGAATTTTGAAAGAGGGGAAAATGTTATCTGTTTGAATTGCCGCCTCTACGTAAAACCGAAACTCCTCCGCGTAAAATAAAATAAAGGAGTCAAATCTTAAACCGACTTTAATCGAAACCATGTAAAAAAAAACCCGCGTGAAACGAAAGTCTACTGTACTCAAAATACTTCCATGACAAGAACAAACTTTGCGATTTTGTTATACTTTTGCACTTTTTTGTTGGCAACATCATTCTTAGAGTCACTAATGTTTACATTGTTGTGGATGGTGCCAGCATAAACGCCAGCATGATGGAACAATTTAGTTGGTATATGCTTTTTATTTTTGCGTGTACGTAAAACCTAGTCGCTTACCTTACTTTATGTGACACTGATTTCGTATGTTCATCTAGCCTACAAGTTTAAACATCATTGAACTTAAGAAGTTTCAGTGACTTCTTTTTGAGTTCTTTGGATATTTCATTTCGCCAAATATTTGATTTCTTTGGACACTATTTGCGCAATGCAGTAAGTAAACTTCCCTCTTTCATTTTTGATGTTGTATTGTTTAAGGCCCCTTTGTTTTACTCTAAACGAAAAGTTATCCTTTTAGATGAAAAATCACGATACTGAAAGTAATATATGAGAACGTGCAGTGTATACTGAACAAATTTGTACCTTAAAATCAAGGTCTGATCAGAAAACAACAAAATAAAACATAGATGTTTCATAAATAATCTATGTTTTCCTAATTTTTCGGGGATAGTAATAAAGAGTTTTTCTTTCTGAAAGATTCAGCACTCAGAAGTAAGCAGGGGGAGCAAATATGCTTTGACAGCAAAGCTTACAATTTTACGATTGAAACTGCTGTGTATGAATTTAAAATAGCCTGTAAATTTGGAGCAAGTTCAATTAGTAATTTATGTAAACCACCCATTTAAACTCATTTTCAATATGATATTCTGTAAATGTATTTTGTCTCGGTGTTCAATTAGTAGATGGGGCATTCCATGGTATTTTTGACATGTATGTAGAGTCCGTAACGTGACCTTTTTTGCCATAACTTTTTAATTTACCGTTTGATTTGCAAATTATTTTAATTTGAGCTGGTGTGTTGGTAGTAAAAGATCAAAATAAAATAATATGCTAATCAAACAGTAAATTAAAAAGTTATTTGCAAAAAAGGTCACGTTACGGACTCTACATAAATGTCAAAAATACCGTGGAATGCCCCAGATGCTATTAAATTTTCCTTCATTGTTTCATTTTCGGCAACACTTCTAAATTTAAGTAGATATGAAACTCTGATCTCGATTGCTGCATTTATTGCTTCCTATCTCTTTTGCACTGCCAATTAATTTGGGATTAATCGTGATTATTTACCTTTTTCCGCCACAGAAAATTGCCGTATTTTGCAAAAAAAAAAAAAAAAAAAAAAACTGGGTTTTTTATGTTTTATTTTTCTATTAAACGCTGATAAATTATTAAGACCTACTGATGTTTAATTGTTTAATTACAAATAAACAGAACTTACCCCTAATATTTTCAACAGTCAATAAAGGTATCATGAAATATTTTTTAACTGATCAATAGATTTTTTGGTGAAATTGAACTATAAACGTTAATAGTTGTTAGCCAATTGCTCAATAGGTCCAGCTGTTTAAATTTCACTCTTATTTCTTGAAAAGTCACAATATTTAAAGTACTGGAAAAAAACTGGAAAAAATTGAAATGCATGAGTCATTTTAAAATCTACCATCGGTAGCATATATCACCAAATGAAGACCTATGAAACACATGATACTATTGGCGTTAAAATGTCTCCAAAAGCATCATTTTTTTTTTCTAAATCTGTTAATGATTGACACAGAACTGTCACTTTTTTTAAACAAATATCGTTATCATTTATGCTTTAGTTCGTGGACTCTGTACTTGTTTTTTTTTTTTTTTTCAAGTTTCTGACTAAGATACTTTAAAAAGTTCTTTGCTTTTATTTTATTTATTGTCCGTTAAAGTGTTTTTTTAAAACTGGGGAGTTATACATTTTTTTTATCGCAATGTGAAATATTTTATTGCGAGAATGTTAGACGTAATTCTGAAAATGGTTAATGCACTTACCAAAATCCTCAAAGATATCCTGACTGAAAGTATTTGAGTAATCTACTAATATATATAATTAGAAGAAAAAAATAGCTGTTAAGTAAGTTTGGAAAAAGCAGGAAACCTTGGATTTATTTTACAACTTTAAAAGTAAATATTTAAATATGATATTATTTACTTCATACGAAGGATTTAACGCCAAATCATGTGTTTAAAAGATATAGTGCGACATTTTTTCATAATGCCGCAGCATTCAACTCGATTGTATTTGATTCGATCGAATTCCATAACCCAGTTACGCAACGATACATTTCCATCTGGATGCAGCGAAGGACAGTTTTGGCTGGGCTATGAGTATATACAATTGATTGAATTCGATTCGTTTCAATTATGTTTGAGGTGCTGAATACGATACAAAAATCAGGAAATTATTTCAGTTTGGAAGAAAATTAACAACAAAAGTCATGAAATACTCAATTACCAGCATAAAACATTAAAATGAATGTACATTAAGAAATGCTAGTAAATATTTTTGGGAAGACCGCCTACATTAGACCACTGCTTAAATTGGACAGGGGGCTTAAAATCTAGCGTAGAGAACTGTGATACACTCTACCGGTGGAAATACAAAGATTTGTGTTGATACAAAGATAATTGTCGGTTCTATTGATGATTTTGTAAAGGTGTCACACATATTAATCTTTGCATAAAAAGTGGATGGCAGAAACAGGAAATCTACTTCGGTAAAAGTTCAAAAGTCATCGCCACATAATATGGGCACATAACAGATCAAGCCGCAAAATAAAGAGCAAAAAACCGCACAAAACAAATGCCATTGCAATATTTGCCATAGAGATGAAGTGCAAAGCATGATTTAATGTATGAAATGCCATCAGTGGGTTCCTCAACGCTGCGCCAAGTTAGCACAAAGCAAAGGAAATAATATTGCAAATCCTGTAAAGTGAATGTAAGGTTCAAATGAAAGTTATTATATCATTTACTGTTACGGTTCAATTTAGGAAGCGCATGGTTCCTAAATTGGACCGTAGGCGCAAACTTTCCTAAATTGAACTTTTGCAACTTTGCCAAAAATGTTTTTTTTTTTTTTGAAATTATCTTTATATTTTCAGAAAATGTCAGTACCTATAACGGCTCATAGCTAAATTTAGCTTCAGATATCATTTTTTAATTTTTCGTTTGCTTCACATTTAGCGGCACAGGCATCTTGTTCTTAGGGCGTCCAATATAGGCAGGCTTCCCCTATCAATGAAGATTTTTGTAAATTTAACGAACAATAAACGTTTTTCGGCGTTTTTTCTTTCCTTCTCTATTGCAGTTGATCGTCGGTAAGTTCACCAATACGCACGCACTCTTTACACTTGGTGTATATTTTCCGAAGTCAAGTTAAAATTTATGCATTTGAAACTTATCCTTATAGGAGACTTGTCGTGATCGAATAATCTATTGCATAATTTTCCTGGCTGAATAACACATTTTAGAAACATTTAGTCGCGCGGTAACGTTTTATGTGATATAAATATTCATTCTCCCACAAATGTAAACTTTAGAGCAATTTAGAAATAAATCCATCATCAGTAACATCATACCGAAGATAAAGGTAATACGGCCATTTCTGTGCTGCTTGTCGCTTTTAATCCAAAGAAGCCATTGTGTTTTATGTTTATTGCTTCCGTAAGATCTTGTTTCGAAAAATGCGATTCTTATTTAGTTTCCTTAGTTTTTGTTATAGAAGAAGTATTTTCCATTGTATTTGGGAGCGAAATCTTACTTATCGTTACAAAATTGATTATTAAATACGTAAATAAATAAAAGGTTATAAGTGTTTTCTTCATTTCAAAATATTCGAATGTTAATAACCGACGATGTTTACTTCAATGGGTTGGATGTTTTTAAAAAAATAATTATAAGAAAAACAAAAAATAAATAAATACATTTATGGAACTCATTTGTGCTTTAAATACTTTAAACAATTATAAAATTTTACACAACTACAGTCTGACAATCTGATTAGATAGAAGGGCAAATCTGTCATGCTTACAAGCGGAAATGCATAGCAGCCAGGTCTTAATAGCTGCCTCGTATGCTTCTAAAAGTTGTAATGGTACTGTTTGACCACGGATTGTATGTAATTTGGAAATCTGCCAAGTAAAGACTATTCCATCTGAATGAATCTAGCAGGGGAGAAGGGAAAAGAACGATGGAATTTTTTGATGCACGCGTTTTATAATGTCACTAGTGCCTAATTCATTTATTGCATTCTCAAAAATTAAATAAGGGGAAGCAAAAATAGTTACCATGGAAACAACAAAAAGAAAAGGAAATATTTTCATTTCGTTCAGGAAAGTAAAAATGGTAAAAGCAAAATGGTAATCTCAAAACTTTGTTGTGTATAAATAAATCAATTAATTTTTGTGGAGAGAATATAGATTGATTATACTTTAGATTAAAAAAAATTTGCTGAGAGCAAATTTTCATTTCAACAAAACTAAGGCTAAATAATAGTTTAGGCAAAAGTGCACATCTGTAACAAACCAACTAACACCTCTATAAACTAATAGATATGCCCCTTTCCGCCTATAAACCGGTTATTAGCCTTTCCATGTAATCGATGGTCAGACAGAACAGTCTGACCACCGGTTAGATGGTAAGGCAACCTTTCGGGTTACAGGCGGAAATGGGCGCACCTATTAGTTTTCAGGGATGCCAGGTTGTGCAGATGTATGTTAGCTCCTAAATTAAGCAGATTCACATTCAAATGAGCGGACCACGAGCATCAATTTTTTACTTTTCCCTCCCATTCAGATAGACCCGTCTTAACTAGATGTTTGCCATCTCCATATAATCCGTGTAATGTAATTATCTAACGACGTAGCAATACAACAGTATGTCTCAAAACAATATTTAAAATGGCTTGATTACTATATTAAGTACGTTTGCTTAACAAAAGAGCTAGAGAACCACTCTTCAAACTGTAAACAAATAAATACACAAATGTTAAAACCGCTCGGATAAATTTCTGAGAAATGCAAGAAAAGGAATAGTTTATTTTCCCGAATCATAATATATGAACTAACCATTTACTTAGAAATGTAAGAACAGTTTCCTAATTATTACTTTTAAATCTCCTCTTTCCTCCTTAAATATTTTCCGAGAAAAAAATTCTGTATTATTACAATGAAGAAGAAAATATATTTCATCTATAAAATATATAAAAAAATATCATACGAAACTTTCTCTCAGTAAAGCAAAACAGTTTTAATGAAAAAAATTCATTTCGTATTTAAGAATGGCGTTTTTGATCTTTGATATTAATCATTTTAAAAGGTTGCAGAAAGCAATAATGGATCCAATGGTTAATGGAATTAGCATAATGAAAACCAGCTGATTGAATGACATTTTAGTTTGTATTCGTAATGAGACATTTAAATATTTGGATATTTACACATTTAGCTTAATTGTCATTCCATAGTAATGTCAATCTCTGCCACAGAATTTGTTTTTTCAAAAAGCATTAAATGTAAACTTTCATTTCATTCAGCATGCATTCTACTACACAGCTCCAGTAACAGTTTGCAAAAACTCCGTTCGGCGTTTTTCTTCTGGCTCTAAACGTGTTAGGTTGTGGAAAATGCTTAGCATACGCAACAAACATACGCCCAACTTTTCCTGTGTAATGTTTTTTTTTTTGCATATTATTTAAAAAAAATATGTTTACTGTGAAAAATTAGATGTTAGCATGATAAAATCGACGGTTCTTTTCACATATACTAAAATAACTTTCTGAAAGAGATACATTTAGGATTAATTAGTTTAGAAACGATGTTTCTCAGTCAGTAAAAGGTGGATTTTTTTTTTTTTTTTTGCGTATTTAAATCGATTTAATTAAACTGAATCCTTCAATTCACTTTCTTACACTAATGTAGAAAAAAAATATAGAAGGACTATGATGCAACACAAACAAAATGTCCCTAAAAAGTGTAAAAATAAAGTGCAAGAGGTAAATCACAAAGGTTTTTTTATATGTTTGCATTGATTGTTATTCGATGGTTACGTTAGTCACACACAATCTTTCGTAACAGTACCGCTAAGGGCCAAAAAATGTTCAGTTGCAATAAATGTATAGTATATTTTTCAAAAAACACTGTGTACCTTTCACAAATATATCAGCCAATTTTAAATGCTTGCGTAATTTTCCGAACAAAAATGCCACGTATCATAAGCAGTGTTTGTCAAGGCTGCAAAAATGTTACGTTAGTCACAGTGTCTTTTTTTTTTTGAAAAAAAATACCTACCAGCGATTATTTTGCTTCAAATACTTGGTAAAAATGAAAAAACGTCACCTTGTACATTTTAAATCTTGCATATTACACCAATAAAAATTTCTCTTTACTTCAGGATTTTTGTAAAAAGAGTTAGAAAATCAGTAGCGATTGTTACGTTAGTCACTATGGAATGACCCTTAAGCATACAATAAGTATTATCAGTCTGAATTATATGAAAGTGTTTTATATTTTTATGTGTGTAATATTTTTTAAATGGACCTAAAAGCGTTTATTAGTTAGCATTTGTTGTCTTGTAAAACTAGTACGTTGTGGCTGTCACGAAACTTTCTTCTGTATATACGTCATGAATTCGAGGATCCAATGTAATCATTGCTACCAAGTTGTGCTAAATGCAAACGTGGAAATATTCTGGTAATTTGAAGCTTGGTGATCTAAATTCATTGACGTTAAATTTTTGGCACCAGTGCCTGCGCGCGGAATCGATTTCCTTTGCATACGTAAGCAAAGCGTAGTAAAATATGGCTGCGAAAATGGGCGGGGTTATGATAACGTATTCTCTTCACGAGAATGGTTATCTCCAATCGTACTAAGTGACAAAATAAAGTAGCTGTCTGGTTGGTTTGCACTTTTATTCACGTTTTAATACAATTTTGAAAACGTGCTTCATGAAATTTGAGAAATATATAAGTTTAAATTGACTAAGATTCAGTAATGCAATGCTTTGAATCAAAAGGTTTCCCAAAAATCATAATCGAGAAGCTAAAGATCTTGGGATACCAGTGCACTTTCCGGATTCAATTTCTTAGTACAGCGTTTCCTCTCTATCTTATTTCTAAGGTCGCTATATATACAAGCCGGCGCATCAGCTTAAGATCAGCCCATTTTGGATCGGAGCGCGTGTTTAAGTGGTTGTCTTTTCTGGCGAGTTATCGTGTTTGGTGATTGTTCACAGTGAGCGATTATAAGCAGCACACGTGAATTGTTTATTAAATAAAATATTAGTTTCGGCAAATTTGGCGAAACCCGAAACTTTGCTGTGGTAACCCTAACAGTGTAACAATGAAAATCCGATCCAAAATGACTAAACTTAAGCTGATGCGTCGGTCTATCTATGTAGCGGCTCTATCTTACTCTACAGAGTGGTGAAATATCTATTTAATTAAGGTTCCCATAAAACATCTGGGTTTCCAGAATACATTAACCCACGTGAAAATTTGATGACCGCTCCACTTTCCCTATTATAGACATTTTCCGTGCAAAATCTGAATCAAGAAGCGAAAAATGAAATTCCTTTTAAAAGATTTGCTTATTTTAGATAAAAAATATTTTATTTGTTATCAATAAGATGACAACAGGTAAAAAGTTTAAATCATTGAAATTTCACCGATCGTAAAGAATAAAAGAATCATGTCAGTGGCTTGCATGCAAGTTCCAACAGCATACTGTTATTTATCGCTCCCATCTTTGTAATATTTAACTTATTTTTGTTCGGGCAAACTATCCCAAAAATCAGCCCCCTCCCCCACAAACATATAAGCAATTGGTGCGGACATTGAATCAGAGCATGTTTTTTGTAGGTTCACAATAATTCTAAATGTCATCTAAATCCAAGAATTACTTGTTGAGATAAAGCGGTCCCAATGTACAAAAAAGAACATTCGATTGCACCAACTTACTTTAAGCTATTAGCACCAAAATTAAATCAGCTATTGTAACTTCCAAGCTCTACCTGTGGATTACTTTTATTCCGATTCCGTTCATTACTTGTCCAGAAATAGTAGCCACAAATAAGGATAAAAACGTCTGATTGCTGAACCTTTCAAGAAAGAAGATGGTTGATGCTTTCTCCAAGATGAAGAAAATTGAGAATTTATTAAAATAATGGAGAAATATTTTTTAGAAAAAAAATACATTATTAAAATTTCAGCGAATATGATGCAGAATCGAAAAAGGATGAAGATTCTGGGAATAAAGGGAATAAATTTGAGTTCGTACGAACGTTTGAATTCTATGAAAAGGTCATACAAAGTGACGTTGAGATTGCGGAGTAACTTTTTTTTTTTTTTTTGTCAAAAAATTGCGAAGCATTTTTATCATAAGTCCTAAAAGTTTCTGAGTTAAAAATACCATTAAGAGCAATAAAGTTGTTATAAAGTTAGTAAAATGCATTATTCCCCTCATTGTGTCTATGTAGTAAACTTAGAGAATAAATGAAAAATGTTTTCTTTATACTTGCTATTTACAGCTCTTTTGCACCCTGCACTTATGTCAAAGTTAAATTTTATTGTCTAAAATTATTAATTGTGTTATATTAAAACACTAAGCAAGTCTATAAGTCATGTTTTTGTGTAGAATTGGATTTTGAGTAGGAGTCATTCAATGATCCCCGCTTATCTTAACCGAAGCGTGCGTTCTCCCGGGTTAACACCAATTTTTAATCAGAACCTGTACCCTCTAGGTTACACAAATGGACCGATTTTTGTTTGATTCCCCTCGTTAGTTTTGGAGGTATATATAGTAGTTATGCATTTCGGAAAAAATGATCGACTGTTCCCCTCCCACCCCCCTTTGGATGAATTGGCGCAATAAACTAAGGGGCACCAAGTCACACGGAGCACATAAGTGCACTAAATTTCGTTCGATTTCACGCTGTAGTAGAGATATCCTAAACTTATACTCTCTCTCTCTCTCTCTCTCTCACACACACACACACACAGAGAAATGGTCAAAATGAATTCAGCACTAATAAAAAAGTGTAAATTCCTCCAAAGTCGAAAATTGTTTTTAGTCCCTCTCAAAAAAAATTTTTTTTTAATGTTTTTTTTGAGACATATAAAGAAGAAATATTATGGGGTTTCGGGTGGAGTTGATACAATGTTAAAACAGTACAAAAAATCTAATTTTTGAGTGAGATAGTACTCAGAACTGACGGGAAGTGTGAAAAAGCAACTGACCTATTCTGATTCGACCTACGTACACAGGGTACCTGTCTTTATTTTGTTTCAGAGTACTTCCAAAAATTTTTATTTTGTGCAAAAAATATATTTTTCTGGTTTCTTCTTAACTGTCATATAGAGTGTTTAATCGAATTTGTCTCATTAAGCAGGACGTATTCCTTGATTTAAAACCATACTTTTACATAATAAAAGTTGCTTATATTCGAGGATGTTTTCTCACCTTGTTTGATCTAACGTACTGTCGTTGTTTGGGGCACGTTTATAACAATTGAACTTATAAGCTTTTATGTGTTTTTTATCTTTTTATTTCCTTTTACAAAAGAGGAAGTATTGTATTCGCGAAAAAAATTTCACTCAAAAAATGACCTTAATTTTCATTTTACTCACCCCCGAATAAATGTTGAATTTTTTTTTCGACTCGACCACACGTGGATAAACGCCTAAGAACATATAGACACGCGAAATATCCAATTTTATGATTCCCGAGTTAATTACAACAAGTTTTCTCGTGACGTCTGTATGTACGTATGTATGTATGTGCGGATGTATGTCGCATAACTCAAGAACGGTATGTCCTAGAAAGTTGAAATTTAGTACGTAGACTTCTAGTGGGGTCTAGTTATGCAATTCTCCTTTTGGTTGCATTCGGTTGTGTCTAAAGGGGTGTTTTGCCCCTTTGGGGGGGGGGAAATCATTATTAATTTCGATGTAAACTTAAGTGGTGTTATAATTTGGCGGACACTTGGCGATATATCGCCAGTTTTTTGGTCGCCAAGTTTTATCGCCACATTGGCGACAAATTTGAATATTTTTTTAAAAAAGCTGGTTTTAATTTGGCCAATGTTGGTGTTATCTAGAGAGTAAACTATTGAATCACATTAAAATTGCCAGTAATGGGGAAAGGATATTAAATCGGAGTAAAAGGAAGTCCTGTGATGCACACATCAGCTCGTTTATATTTCCTGAAATGCTTAGGAATAAAAAAATAAGCTCAAAGAAAGAGAAATGGTTATCCTCTAACTCATGTTAAAACTTTTTTTCCAGAGTCTTCTTTAAAAAAAGCTAGAACGAAATAAATAATTTCGTTGCTTATTAGACCAGCATTAAGTTATATCTATGTGTGTATCAACTTGACTTACGTTGAGCAAAAATCATACACATTTCGAAAAGTTTTTTTTTTTCTCATATGAAACAAATTATATCAACCAAAGTATTGAAATATTGCTTTACAGGAATATACAACCCAAATTCAAAATAATAGAATACTTCTCACTTTTTGGGGAAAAAAAATGTTCTAACCAAACATAAGTGCAAATTAGGAAATTAAATGAACGTGCCACCTTTCTTAGATCTTAAAGTGCATTTCATTTCAAATAGACTCAATTTAAAATAATCTTAGACAGAGTAATCCAAAAGTTTATAGTGATGAAGGTTTACATTGAGTTAAAAAAATAGAATATTCAAATTAATGGGGGGAAAAACACTTTCGAAAAAAAAAAAAAAAAACAATATCAATACTAGAATGCGTCATTTTTTGCTGGATTCAATGCTTTAAAATCCTTTCACACACGGATGTTGACATAACCATCCACCTGTTTACATAAATCATTTCTGACACTGTTTTCATACCCTCTTCAATGCGGCAACGAGCTCAATTCTGTTGGCGGGCACCAGGTCTTGAACCGCTTTCTTTAGATTTGACGTTGCCACAAATGCTTGATCGTATTGAGATTGATAGAGTTGCTTGACGAGTTTAATACCGAAAGTCCTCTTTCTGTTTAAAATCTGAGTCGATTTAGAAATATGACAAGGAGTAAAATCTAGCAGAAAGATAAAATGTTTCACTAAATGTGTCATTGCTGTACCTCAGATGAAGTATCATGGAGTATTATTGATAAACAGCGGAAGTCAAGCACTGTTTTATTTTAAGATATATATAATTTCCCAATTCCAGCATTTTTCATGCACCCACAAACGAAAAAGGATGTGACAAATTAGAGAGAACGTCTTACACAAAGATTTCTCATACGCTTTTCTTTTTAAACGTTAAACCCGAACACCTTTTTCTGCTCAGAGATATTCCAAAAAAATATTCATCACTGAATATAATACTTTTCCAACCTTTTTGCCCCTATATAAGCTTTTATTTGCTCTGGGACAGTCGTGCACGTTTCTGCTTCATGTTTATCTTTGGTCTTACTTCGTAGATCCAGAACTGTAACTGCAGTTTATGCAACCGCCCAAGTGTAGTTGGTGTTACAAGATAACTATGCATTCTTTCCAACACTTATGGAGGTAAGAAAAATTTTTGAAGGTTTATTTTGGACGATTTACTTTAATTTGGGCTCGTCTCTGCCAGGTGTAACAATTTCTCTACCCCGTTTACTCTGGTTACTTTTTAGTTGGTCAGTCCTTCTATATTCCTTTAAAATCTTACATTCCATAGATTGTAAAACGTTCATTTGAATTGAGTTGAATAATTTTTCTGACTTTAAGAAATGATACATTGTGTAACTTTGTTTTTCCCCCTTTTTATCACCTTGAGCCTCATTTTGAGCAATAAAAGGCTTTTAAAGGAGTGTAAAATTATCCGGGCGCCAAGCTCCATAGTTGTGACAAACTATTGGTTAACAGGTATGAAAATATTTTTGCTACTTTTTAAAATTCATATTGAATGAATAGAGTATTCTAATTTTTTGACCCATAATTTTTTGAATATAAAAAATCTATTTTTCCAATGTTTTAATGATCTATAAGTTATTAAAATAATATCTCAAAAGTTATTTAAATTGATTCACCCATTTATGAATAACGAGTTTTACTCTTTTTAATCTGCATATGTTAATTTTTTCCGACTTAGGGAAAAGTTTTGTTCAAACAGTTCTGATATTCTGCTATTTTGAATTTGGGTCGTAGTAATAGTTTTATAGGAATTTTCATTCTGGTAAGTAACATTAACGAAAAAAGAAAAAAAAAAAAGAAAACTTAAAATGAAAAAGATAAATTAAAAATACTCAGTCCTTCTAGTATTCTAAAAATGATTAAATATTAATGAAAATCATTCGCTACGATAAAACATTCACAGTTTAGCTGAGTAAAACATCATATGTTTTTACGCCTCGCTTTTGAGTAAAGATTTTCAGTCTACGATTTTAAAGCCAATTTTGCTTTACGATTTTTGTCTACAAATATTTTTTTAGAATACAGGACTAGATATTCCTTTATAATACCCCTTTATAATTCCTTTATAATAATGTTAGTCGCGACGAAGTAAAATCTAAATATATTTTTTTTTTGTGTGTCTGAAATTCATAGTAAAAACGAACGTTTCACAGTTTTATGTAGTTATCCCATGATGCACTGAAATATGGCGTCATCTGCTTTCTGTTTGTTTCCTAAAGAGTAATATTACAGCAATTTAACGATATTATCCTGAAGCTATGCATTAAAATTTTAAATACTTATACCAGAAATAACGCACTCAATTTTGCTATTGCTACAGTACGTTAATATGGGGCAAAGTGAAATTGAGAAATATGTCTGGTAATATTTCACAATGCATTACGTTTAGTCTGTTTCAATCAGGAAAAAGGTATCTTTGTAGATCAAAGCATGTAATAATATGACATTTTCAAAAATTGACACTCATATTGTAATATTTTATTGTAAGTAACAAATTGTTTTCATTACTATAAAATGATAAAATTCTTTATATTTACATTTTAAATACGTAAACTACTCGAACTAATTAAAACCCAGACCGGCTTATATTCGGTGCAGCGTTTCTTGATTTGCAATTAAGTTAATTTTAATTTTAAATATATTGTACATTTTGAAAAGTGAATGTGACGAAAAGTGGATAGGCAAAATGCAATAGTTTATTTCGTTTATTTAATCAATCGTTCATTAAATATTTTGCATATTCATTACTTCATAAATGTATTTAAATTCCTTACTTCAATAGTTCACGCATTTTTTCATTTTTTCTAAGTCATTTAAAATTTTATTGATTTATAAATGTTTTCTTATGTATCGATTATTTATTTTATTCATTTATTACTTTTTTGCTTCATTATCTATTCATTTCTTCGTTTAGTTTTTTATTTAGTCATCCATTTGTTAAAAAATATTTTTCAATTATAAAAAATAAATTATTTTATTAGAAAAAATATTTTATTTTGCACTTTCCTCCATGGTAAAAAAAATAAAACTTTTCTTTTTTCTTGGAAGGTACCAATTTACTATTGAAAATTCAAAATAATGTTTTAATGAAAGTTTTTTCATAAAATACATTATTATTTCATTATGTACCGTAATTTTCCAAACAAATTTCCAGTTTGCTTATTTTGAAAATAGTTAATTATTTTACTTATTTCTCTTTGCCCCACATTACCTACATAAACTGAATATAGTATTAATTGCGTCACAAAAAATTCAAATAATCGAACTCAGTTTATAGCACGTATTTAGGGGTCAGAAGGATTTTTTTGTTAAAACAATAAAAGTTGATATTTAGCTTGCAGGCAATAAAACGACTGACAGCATACGTTTTGCTTGCTAAACTTCGTCCAAAAATTAAAGATCGTACCGGCAGAATTCTTTTAGCACTTCTCATGTACTCCAAGCTAATAGCTTAACGAATTTTTCTATCTCTTTTATTTATGTATGTATTTATTTTGCGAAACGCAGTTATTGCACGGAAGAAAAACAAACATTTACGGGGGGGAAATACTGACCACTGACGTTTGTTTTGTCAAAAATGCAAAAAAAGAAATAAGAAAAGGAGATAACACCGTTTTAGTAGGTAATGGTTACATAAGGCAATATTATTTTTTTACTATGATCATTTACAATGATACCCATTTTTTAATACATTAATTATTGCAATGTGTATACATTTTATACATATGCAATTCAAATTTTTAGAGAATCTCAGAGAACTATATAAATCAATTTTAAAAATGGGGCCGTGGTAGCCCGATCGGTAGAGTGTCGAATTCGGGGCCGGAGGGTCCTGAGTTCGACCATCGATGGTCGAAGACCCACCGTCGTCATTAAAGGAGACTGGGCGACGTTAAATATGCTCGTGGTCTCAATGTCCTCCAAGTGAAACGATACCTCTGTGGGTGCTAGCACCAGGTAGCTATTAGCTCCTGGACTAGTTCTAAATTCTCATTAAATGTTCGATCCGGTGATGGTGCTGCCATCTATCGGCATGTAAAATAAAGGAGGCAAGGAACTTAGTATGCAGTCCTCGACATAAATACAGTTGTAGTCAGTTGTGACTCTGAATAGGAATAGGAATAGGAATTTTAAAAATAATGTTACTGTGTATGATATATAGCAGAGAAATGTTCTTGACTTGTAGAGGCAAAATTCTTCATTAAATGGTCAATTTTCCAGTAGTGTTGGTCCACCTGACTAGCGATTGAAAGTTACCACTTTCTATGTAACAAAATTGATGTTTAAAAATGATAATTTGGAAAGCATCCTGTAGCATCTTCAAAAAGTTATATATATCTGAACGGCATTTTAAAAAGACGTGCATGAAAAGCAAGAACTTAATTTTGACAACTTGTGAAAATGATTAATACCACTTAAAAGTCGTAGCAATTTAGGAAATAAGGGTGCATCTTTAAAATGGCAAGAACGCCTCCATTTAAAAATGGCTAAAAAGAATCCGAATGAGAAAAGAAAATCAATATTACCTTTCAACGAAAAAACGTGCTTTGGATACTTTAATGAAAGTCTTGGTCGTCAGTCAATAATCATTTGAAACAAAAAAGTAACTGAAAGTAAATTAAATGTAACAGCACATTTGCATGAAAAAGAAGAAATTCAATTTAATCCAATGATGTCGCAACACAAGTAATTATTTTTACCTATTTTAATGGATTTTCGTAAAATTGAAAAACGAAGAGCTTAGGGCTGATTCCCAGCAATTGCTTCGTTTCGATTTCTTAAAAGATCAATTTTATAATTTTTCTTTTCAAATTTATTGATTGAAGCTAAAATTTTCTCAACAAGAATACATGCCTGCACAGTTGGAAAGCATCAGGTACTTTAACTTTTAAAACGTTTTTCAATGTGTTTTTCGGTACTGCTTAAGAAATAAATAGCATTTATTTTTATTTCTATTTCCTCGAAAGTTTTCAACACTAGTTTCAAAATCTTCAAAAAATGACTTTAAAACAAGTTATTTTGCGCTTTCAAAAATCCAAGCTAATGTAAGGTTAATAATATCACACTATTTTCCGTGTAATTCGAATACTTGCTCTGCATTTTTGCTTTTTACTTAGCATGCAAAAAAAAAAAAAAAAAAAAGCGATAATCTCATTTGATTATTCTTTAATGTGTTACGAAGGTTTTCAAAAAGTTTAAAGTGCTAAGCACTTTATTTTAAAATAATTTATTATTCGTTATTTTCTTACTTACGGCTGCAATGGAGAAGTTTCCAAAATTTAAAAAGTATAATTTTCTGGAAGGGCGTGCTTAAAAACATAGAATCTGAACATTTTAAAAATAATTTGACAAAGTTTAATCCCTTATAGTAAATAAAAGTGAAATTTTTTTCAAAGAAATTCTGGAAGGAAGTCTGTATTGGACGTGCGTCCAGAAGACCCCATAGCACCTACAGCCTTGAAATTTTGTACAAACCTTACTTATAGCCCCGGGGGTGTGCACCTGGGGTTTAATTTTTTTAAAATTGAAATTATTTTTTTGTATTATATATCGTTGGAAAGGTAGAATTTTCCGCGTTCTACGCAATTTGTCAACTTAAATACAGCGGGAGTTATTTGCGTTTTTTATCTCGACCTTTTTTAGGCTTAACTAAAATTTAGGCACTATTTTTTTTTTCATTAAATATATCAGTAAGAAGCAAAGGAATTGTCCTATAGTTTTCTTTTTGACAACGCTGAAAAGAGCGGCTTTTTTTACTCCAGATTTAACTCGACCTATGGTCGAAAAACTAAACTTCTATCTCCAGAGGAAACAAAGTTAGAAGCCTTTAAAAATCAATTTAGAATAATCTCATCTCCATTAAAATTATTGTTTTATTTGGCGTTGCCATAGTTACGTCTTTTCGATTCGCATGTTTCTTCTTTCATATTCACAAACTTTAAGGGTTTCGATTTTAACGGAAAATCTTAGGCTCAACTCAATTCAAGCCCCGAGCTAAAGAGCAAAATATAGTACTAGAGACCACGAGTATGAAAGCGACTTTTCAAACATACAAAACTGCAGTTTTGCAATGCTCAGGAGCCCCTTAGCCCTTACGGCTCTGCAAGTTGGTACAAGTTATTTTGAAACCCGGGGAAGGGGTGCTTTTTGATCCAAAGGGAACTCATAATGTGTTTTTAATTGGTTTCTTCTTAATTGAAGATTTAAATCTTTGCGAATCAAATAAGATTGCGAAGCAATCTTCGGAGGTTGGTGAGCGTTAGCGAGCACGGAGCAGAGTCTCCACAGTATTTTTAAAAAATTACTTTAATCGAAGCGCTTTCGTTGTTTACGCTTCTACCAATGACATCACAAATAATGAAATGTCATTCACTGTTGCCATTCAGAGAACGTAATATTTAATATGCTTCTTTACTCACGTGTACTGGCAACGATATGGTTGATAGCAAGCGTAAAACGCAATATTCAATTCGCTTCTTGATTATCATAACGTGGAATCGCGGCAGACAGATGCGCCAAAAGTACATCATTTGTGACGTCATAAAGACCACGCTTTGTTTGAAAAATCTGACATTTTAAAAAAATAATTAAAAAATAACTGTTGTGAAAATGAAAGTATTTTCTAGGTCCATGTTAGTTGTTTTTTTTTTTTTTTTTTTGCTTATTCTATCAATTTCAGAGACTGAAAGTAGTACTTTTGACTGAAGGAAACAACCCCATTTTTCAATGATTCAATCCGCTTATTTATTAACTTCTACTTAAACAAGTTGTTCTTTCTATATCCTAGCGAATCTGCCTGACTAAGATAGTTACTCTGCATGTATATACTGTTCATGATTTCTTGTTGTTAATTAAGATATATATGTTTTTCAAAGCAATCTCATTTTAATCTTAAAAATTGAGACCGTACATAGACGGAAAAACTAGGGACGAGAAATTCGAAACGAATTTACGATGGTAGCAAATGAAAATGGTAAGTCGAACACAAGATTACAGTCTTTTTATTGGTTGAAGATTATCATTTCTTGTTGGTTAAAGAAGGTTTTAATAGGCGGTTCCGGTGTGTGATTGAGACTCAATTTGACTGGTGAATGTGGCCGTTAGTGCTTGTCCTTTTGTTTTTTCAATACGATAAATTCTAGTTTTTGAGGAAATAGTGTACAGATATTTTCTGTTTACTCTAAGTTACAAATGCTGGTTTTCGCTATTAAAATAATATTGCAGTAGGGATCGTTGAATGAAACATTCAACAGATAAATTTTTGCAACTTTTGCTAATCTGAAGTAGTTAAATAAACATAATAAGTTCCTTGAAATTTGTAAGGGAAACACTAAAAGTTGGAAAAATCGCACTTTCTTCGTCAAAAGCGAAAGAAAAAAGTAAGAAAAACATATACAACCATTAATATCACATTGAAAGTTGATTCCTATTACATTTTTCTAATTATTTTTACCAAAAAAAGAAAAAAAAATCGTGTAAAAAGCAGGAAAGAAGGCTTAAGGGATCTGAAAAATATCTCTAAATACAAATAAAACTTAGCAATTGGTAAAATAACTAAATGATGATCGAAAAACTAGAAATTGGTTGTTTTTAGATGGGGCTCCATCAATAACTTTTAAGGGTCTGATTCGAACAAACCTCATTCCGTTTGAAATATTTATACGAGGGCATCTCATTTCCATACTCCATGCGTTGGTTAGAACAATTTTTAGTTCGGTATTGAACGGGTCAGAAAATATTTTACATTAGAAGGGATCTAATACAGATCTGGAACAAATCATAGACTTGCTTCCAACAAATTTCGTTGGAAATAGCTCTTAAAAAACACGCTTAAAAAGGAAAATTTGTATACTTTAAGATTTTTCTGTTTGATATTAACGACTGTAAAGAAATTTCAAACTTTTTTTTTCCAAAAAAAACAAATTTACGATAAAAAAATGTCAGCAAAAAATTCAGAAAATTGTGTAGATTCTAAATATGTCCGTAACTTGTGGTTTCAAGAAAAATAAAAGTTAAAATAGTGTTTAATAACCTTAACGTTAACTAAATTCATAATATGACCTAATAAAAATTAAAATTCTTGGCAAAAAATATGTTACTAGAAAATAATGTTAGCTAAAATGATATTTTTTTAATTTAAGAATTTCAGTTCAAATGTTTATTTCTGTCGAAGGAGAAAATGAAATTTAGAGTGCTGTATTTTTAATGAAGAACATGAAAATGTTTATTTTTGATGAATTTTTTTAATTGGGGACATTCTCCTTTTTCTGTTAAGTTTTGGCAAGAAAGAAATCCTGTGCTCTTTACTTTTCTAACCAAAAGAACGAGCTGCAAGCAATATTGTTATTAATTTTAAAAATATTTATTTCGATGTTTTAATTCTGTGAAAATTTATTTTAGAGGTCATTTTAGTTTTTTTTCTTTTCTGTCTATGCTTACAATTAAATAAATAAATCCTGATTAGAGATTTACCAGATTAGTTTGATGGCAATTACAATGCAGTACTTATAATTAGCCTCCACATAAATAAGTACCATTTCGAGTTGTTAAATGCCCGGTATTTTGTTCATTAGAAGGTGAGAGAAAAAAAACGAAAAATAAGTGAAAATCACTTTTAGAATTTTCAAATGTTTAAGCATAATGTAATTAATAGTAATGGAAATAAATAACTTGCATTAAAATTATTCCAAACCAGACCAAATCACTTACAGATGTAAATTCTGAAATGGACATCAATTTTTACTAAAACTTTGTGCGTAGCATCGCAGAATTGGGCAGACGTGATGGATTACGTTACAATTTCGTAGCACAATGTTCTTTCAGAGAAGTTAAGGATTAAGGGAATTGAAAAAATGTAAAAAAAAGAAAAAAATGCAGTAAAATAACAGCATTGTTTTTAATAATGTATACATATAGTATATAGTACAACAACCAATATTCATCTAGCCATCCTCGTTGACACCTGGTGCGCATGGCGCTGGCGGACCGCATTGCTTCTTCTAGACACTTGGCAGCACAATGATCAACAGCTACAGGTGTTTCATTGTGTGCTTCACCGATTCGGAGACGTCTGCTGCAGCGTGGGCTGCGTGCTAGGATTCCTTTATACAGGATTCCTCTCATGCAAAACCATCACCGCCTGCGGCTACAATAGGCCACTGTGCATAGAAGCTGGCGTCCTGATTGGTAGCAGGTCGTCTTTTCTGACGAATCCCGCTCAATTTGTGGCAATATGATGGTGGAATTCGTGTCAGGCGCTATGCCGGTGAACGGCACATTTCGGAGCGCATTATCGAACGCCACAGCTGACACTAGACGAACACCCAGAGTTATGATCTGGTGTGCCGTAGCATATCATGGACGATCACATTTGCTACGAATTGCGGGCAATTTGAACAGTATCCGAGACAAAAACAAAGTTTTACAGCCCCAAGCTATTCCTCTCCTGCAAGAATTGCCAGGGGCTGTATTCCAGCAGGATAATGTCCCTCCACATGTCGCCAGGACTGTCAAATCCTACCTTGATTCGCAGCAGGTACAACTTCTTCCTTGGCCTGCATGTTCCCCGGATATGTCACCGATTGAACATGTGAGGGATTTCTTTGGGCGGCGTCTCTATCGTGATCCTCGTCCTGTTGCTTTGGCAAACGAACTTTGGTTTCGCATACAAACAAGATGGAATACTCTTCCGCAGGCAGATATTCAAACTTTGTTTCACTCCATTCCGAGTCGTATAGCAGCTCTTAATGCGTCGCATGGTGGCCACACAAAATACCAATTTCTTTCTTTTTTGTTGTTTGTTTGATTTAAAATGTAATCATTTATTTGTACCATTACCACTCAACTGCGTATTAAATTTCATTCAACTATAATGCTTCCTTCATGGTGTTGCAATTTTCACAAACAGGAGTGTTTGTGTATATATATATATATATATATATATATATATATATATATATATATATATATATATCTATATATATATATATATATATATATATATATATATATATATATATATATATATATATATATATATATATATATATATATTAAGAATATAGCAGCAGAAAATATCATTAGCGATTTATAAATTCTTGTAATAACTATCTTCACCCATTTTACCTCATCAAGAACAACTTTACTAACGATTAATAGTGCCATTTATCACGTCAGTCGATGGGAGTTGAAAAATATTTGTTCTTTTGATAATAATTATAAACATTTTCCCGCATATAGAAATTACTGTGTGAGAGTCATTTTTCTGGCTTCAGATCAACTACTGGTGCCTTTGAACTTTCAAGCAGTATCACGATATTATATATATTTTTAATCTTGCGTAGTTGGAGATTGGCAATTTTCCAGTTATTACGTAAGCTATATTCTACAGAAGAATGGAATACTGTTTTCATTTTGTACGAAATCGGAATGATGTGTCTATTCTGGGGAATAGTCACAGGAAAAACCTGCATTGAAATGATGATAAAATTTCAATATTCTTTAAAATGCAGATTAAATCCAAAGTAATATATTTTTGATCCGAATGGCTGTTGAAAGCAAATACACATGTCGTATTGAAAAAAAAAATAAATACAAACATTCACTTAAGCTGCATTCATGTTCGTAGATTAGTGTTTGCATATTATTAAGATACTAGTGGTACCCGCATGGCTTTGTCCGTAATAGAAAAATTAAATGGTCTTTCGGTTCGCCTGTATATTTACAAAAATTGTATGATCGTGAATTTTCTTGCCAATTGGCTTGTACCTATGTTACGGTTCCACGTTATGATAATTTCGTATCTGGCCAATTGGCTTTTGCCCATGTTACGGTTCCACATTATAATAATTTCATAATTTATTCATCCATCTTATGATAATTTTGTTCTGAAAATTGGCATTGAAAAAGAACTACATCGAATTTTCGAAAAATCGCTTTGAGGTGCACACCCCCATGCTACAAACTCACTTTGTGCCAACTTTCATGAAAATCGGTCGAACGGTCTATGCGCTATGCGCGTCATAGAGATCCAGACATCCAGACATCCTCCGGACATCCAGACAGAGAGACTTTCAGCTTTATTATTAGTAAAGGAGAGCATTAATATCATTCGCTCTACAAAGTGATGAAAATAAGAGAAGACGTTTCTGCTAAAAGCCATATGTAAATTTTTCACGTCCTTGTATTGTACGATAAATAAATAAATTGTGAAGTAAAAAATAGATAATAATATAAAATAATTTGTATTTGCGGAAAATTTCACAAAGATAATAAATTTTATTTCTAATGTAATTAACAACACACACATTTAGAATTTGTTTCATACGGTTTAGCTGTATTTACCAAGGTCACCAAACAATAACCTTGGCTGATATCTGTGTTTCTTTTCACATTTTGTCATTTGAGAGGCATATCTTATAATTGAAAAGCAAAATAATCATTTTTCTTCTAATTGATTGGTTGAAATTGGTCGTTCATCTAAGGCGTCTATATGCACTTATATAGGCGTGTATTTTATTTATTTATTTATTTATTTTTTTGCGTAACTTAAAAATAAGCTGTTCGGTAGAAGTTTTGAATTTGGAATGTAGGATAGATTCATCATTTAAGGATACGGAATTCGCGTGAAATTTATTAAAGAATAACTCACATGGCTGAAATTATATTAAAGTTCATTTCGCGTAACTTAAAAATCAGTTGTTCGAAAAAATTTTAAATTTGGCATGTAGAACATATTTAGCATATAAATATGCACTTTTTTTATTTGCATTTAATTTCTATTTGCCTGTGTTTTGCAAGTATCGTTAGTTTCAAACAGTTTTTTCTTACTTTTAACTTTTTCCGATTTATTAACAATAAATAAATATGATTTTATACAAACATTACTGTATAGAATGTTATAAGAAAGTTTACAGAGAAAAATAAAACAAAGTTTGGAAAGTTCGTAAAACTGAACAAAATATTAAAGAATGATTCACACAGCTGAAATTCACGACATGTTTTTCGCATAAATTAAAAATCAGTTCGTAGAAGTTTTAAATTTGACGTGTGGGACTTTGCCGGTTGACCATTTCTTACATTGTTTTTGGTCCGATTCCTTTCTTTAAAGCATATTATCAAGATTTTTAAAGTAATAAATACAATATTAGGGATAAATGAACTAAAAAGTAAAACCAAATGACTTTTAAGGGTCAACCCAATGCAAAACTAGTATAAAAAAAAACGACATATAATAATTTTAATCATGAATTTATTTAAAAATATTTAAGTATACGATGACTTTTGTGCGTATTATTTCTCTGTCTATTTGTTTTTTGACAAATTTCAAAAATAAAATCTGGCAATATCTTGAAAAAAAGCTACCGGGTTTTATTCAGAATGGCATAGGAATGGTGTGGAAAAAAATGAACTTTATATTCGAATTCAGTTTCGCGTTATATTGATTTTACTACAAAATTTCAAGGTGTACGAGCACTTTTGGGAGCCACTGTATATGGAACCGTAAAGCTTTTTCTGCGCAAATTTCCAATGGTTTTAAGCAATATAAAACCTGTTCTTATTGCCTCATCTCTTGCCATATATTAATTTAATGCATCTGTAATGACAAATTAAAAATATTTTCCATGACAGTTTCAAATAAAGAATGCAAAATATCTACCCGTATTCTACATAAATGTTTATACAATATCGTTTCAGGAATACCTGGATTCTGAAAAGGACTTTTTTTAAAAAAATAAATAAATAAATAAAATTAAATTTAAAAAAATGAACAAATTTCAATAAATTATGGCTGATCTAATTTGTGATTTTGTATTTGAAATATGCATTTCTTTTTTACCTGTTTTGCTGCACGAAATGATATAGGTTGAAGTTTTACAAAACAATAAATCAAAATGTTGAAAGCCAACCCAACCGTTTTCTTTATTTCATAAATTGAAAGAAAATTGTTTTTTGATGCATTTAAATTGCTCGCTTAATCTTCCACATTTAGATAAAAGGAAATTAATTGTAAAAGTTTGGAAAATAGTTACTGAACTTTAAACAACATTTTGTGAAACAATACTATAGTTGAAAATGATGGATCATATCTTTGAAATTCTTTAATATTGATAGCATTTTGTCCAAAGAAATTGGAAACACGAAGTAGTTCTTCAATGAGGTAATAGTTAACTTTAAGAAATAACATAAAGGAAAAATTGTGTATGTAAGCTCATGGCTTATTTTTGTATGTTAGGCAGACTAAAATAAAACCAAATTACCAACACGCCCAAATAATTTGTTTCATTTATTTATTTGTTTTGTAATGATTCTTCAAGCCTTGTTCGTATGAGAATAGTCGATTCATATTTAACTGAGTAAAGTACAATTCAAAAGTACATTCATACAATTTTTGTCATTGACTGTTTTGTTATTTAGCACTTAATATAAAACACCCGGAATGTTCTTTTAAAAACAATTCTTAAAAACTTGCTAGGGTAATTTGTGGTAAAGTTATACATGGCGTAAATGAAAGCAAACTCAGTTACCTCAGATGAATAGATTGTTTCAGAAAGGACGTAAGTCCAATGGAATCCCGAAGAACTTAATCCCTTAGATATAATGGATTCAGTTGTGGTACACTGAAAGAAACGCTGATTTTAAAGTTTTGTTATCTTGCATTTTCTACTCTTTAAGATCTACAAATAAACGATAACATGTATCAACTAGTGCTGGGCATAATCGAAAACTTTTGATAATCGAGATTGCGGGAATAGAGTACTTATCATAATCAAATATTTGAGAATAGAGATCTTTCGAAACCAAGAATTCGAGCGATTGACATCTCGATTATTTTGAATCAAGGAGTAGTGATAATCTGTGTAGTCTCGGGAAGTGATAATTGAGAACTCGAAATGTGATAATCGAGAACTTTAGAACTGACAATCGAGAACATATAATCGAGAACACGAGAACTAATAATCGAGAACACGTAATAATCGAGAACTCGAGAACTGATAATCGAGAACACGTAATAATCGAGTTCTCAAATGTTCTTGAATAATCGAGTAATTCGAATATGAGAACTGGATTGTTCCCATCTCTAGTATCAACAAATTTTACATTAACCTGTGGAAGGTTTCTAAAAACTTTTTTCATGAGTTTAATCTCTTTTTACTATTTTTAATGCGCAATTTTGGTGTTTCCAATTTGCTCCTATATTCTGTACTTTGAGGCAAAACGGAAACAACTAAGTTTTTTAGTCGTCATATTTCTTGGAAGATTGAGTTTTGATATAAGTTCTACTTTTGCGCGTATTTTGTTAAATTACTCAGCAGAGTTCAACAATATTCTCATAAAAACAATTTTATTTCGACTAAAAGTAAAAAAAAATGGCAAATAAACAGCATGTTAATCATGCATCGTAACTACGAAACATGACACATTAAAAACATGGAATAAACTGTTACACTGAATCAGAAGAATTCAGCACGTAGAAACTTAAAGAGTGTTGCCAAACTGAAAAGATAAAAACATTACTAAGTAAAATTATGTAAATGAAGCTGATTGTCTTAAACTGATTTAAAGTCTTAAATCTAACACCCTACCTCGATCAGTTACATCAGAAATAATTTTCTTTCTAAATTTTTCAAGTTTAATTTTCACGCTTCCGATACTGCAATAAATTCAGCTTCAGTTGAAGACAAGCATACTAATTTTGTTTTCTATTTGCTCATACAATCGGTAAACTTCCAAGCATGATGATGTAGCCTGTTGTTGATTTTCGATCAGAAATATTTCCTGCCCAATCTGCATCGACAAATACTTCTAAACTGGCTGTATTAGTTCCAAATTTTAGTTTGAAATGAGAGGGCTTCTTTAAGTATCTTATAACTTGTTTTACTGCTTTCCAATCCTTTTCTGTTGGCTTGCTTACTTTCCGTAATAAAATTACTACTGCTGTAGCTATATCCGGTCGCTATGTTGTTGGAACGTACAAAAGTGATCCAATTACTTCTCTATACGCGATTTTTTTTTTCTAATTTTTAGATTTTTCTTCTTTTTAATCGACTTCAAAAAAGCAGGTTATGATTTCGTATTGCGGCTTTTGATGTGTGTTTTCCTATTTCTTCAAGAATACTGGACCGATTTGAAAAATTCTTTTTTTTGTTAGGAAGATTATGCTTTCCAGATGGTCCCATGTTAATTTTGTTTGGATCTGATGAGGGGTCCCGGAAAAATCTAAGAAACTTGAAATGTCATGCGTTGTGGCTACGTTGACTAGCTTTCGTCAGCTGCTTGATACGTCACAGGAGGTCACGTGGTTTTGGCGTGAACGGTGCATTTTTTTTCAACGAAGGAATCTTGAACAATATTGAAATCTCACGCATCGGGATGTTTGATTTTCACATCGACCGCCTGATGTTTAATTTTAAGTATAGTCTTACTAATGTATTTATTACTCAGGTAGTAAATCAGTAAATTAGATGTATTTTGCTACGAAAATAGTTGAGTAAAATTTACTATAAAATTCTTTTTGCTAATAAAAAGCTTCATTTAGTCATTAAAGTTTTTTTAATATTTCAGTTTTGAAATATATTTAGTGTTCAATTCAAGGGGAATTGAAGATAAAAATCAAAAGACGATTAAATTTATACTCCTTAATAAATATATCGTAACTGGTGTCCAAATTCTGAAGTTTGACAAGTATTTTAGATTTAATATTTCATGCCGGCGTCAGTTTAATTTACAGTTACGGCAATACTAATAAACAGACTTCGTTGGAATTTTTAATGTACTATGCACCCCGATTACTAGAAGACGCCAGGCTCGATTAGAAAAATTCTTTTTGTGTTTGAAACGGTATACTTCTCCCGGTCGTCTACTGGTCTTCAAGTTCGGGTATAAGGGATCCTGTAGAAATCGAGGGAACTCTTCAAATTCCATACTCGCGCTTTGTTGTTTGTAAATTCCTAACGTAACTGAGTAGGTTTAGATTTAAAAGATAATTTCGCGTTTAGTTAAATTTGTGTTCAACTCAGGTGGGTTGTCAGTTACGTTAGGTAGTAACTCATAGGAGGCCCCGACGTCAAAGGTTATTCAAAATTAAGAGATCGCATATAATTAGTTAGGTATTAAAATAATTCATGGTATAGTAATTAAAATCAATGTTTATTTTATAACTGTGTGTTCAGTTTAGTTGATTTTTGTAGTGGAATTGTAAAAAAAAATTGATTTATACGTTTGGGTAAGAAAGCGTACAAAAGCATGACCAGTTATTTTTTACTTTTTAGTTCCTCTTTGTTTTTTGAAGTCGGTTCTTTTTTTATTTGAAAATAATTTATATAAATTCAGAATTCATTGGAATATATGTTTCTTTTGCTTTAATTAATCCGTATTTGTTTACTAGTTGCTTAATTATCGTTTCTTGATTAATTGTAAAGCTTCCGTTTTCAAGTCGTTTTACTTGAACACCCAAGTAATATGTGATTTTCCTTAAATCGGTTACCTCAAAACAATGTTTAAACATATTTATCATTTTTAATTCTGTATCTTCATCCAAAGTAAAAAAAATCTAAATCAGAATATCATCAACGTAAAGTAGAATATTACTCCAACCATTTGATTATTTTCTTGAATAAAAGCATGGACCTACGTTACTACTCAAATAACGATTTAAAGCTAAAACTTTGTTGATCGTTTCAATTCATGCTCTTGCAGATTGCTTTGGACCATACAGACATTTCTTTAACTTACATATTTTTTTCTTTTTCATTTTCTTTATCATAGACTTTTGATTTTATGTATAATTCTTCTGTTATCTCAGCATTGATAAAAGCATTTTTCACGTCTAAGTGTTTAGTTTTCATATTTCCTCTTCTTCTTCTTCTTCTTGCTTATCTCTTTGTTCTGAATGAGATCAGATTAATGAGGTAGTTTGCCTTAATCAACTTCAACACAGAAGCAGATCTCTTCAGTAGATCCTCGCGTACCAAACTAACACAAAAAATCATGTGTTGTGCAGTGGCCTCTTTAGTATGATATTTGGTGCAAATTGGGAAAGTCCTATTACCATGGGAAAATCTGAGGATTTTTAGATGACCTGTGCTCAGGCGAGCCAAAGCAGTTTGATCTGTCCTGTCACCCTCAAATCCAAGGGAAGGACCAGGACCCTCGCAAAAATATCATGGATGCTCAGGAGGACATCTCCAAGAGCTGTTTATAATAGCCTTACATCTGGAGAAATAGTTCAAGGTATGTCAGTGGATCCCCACTATTTCATATTTCTTGCTGCTGCTAATGTAAGTAATAATCTAAATGTTGCATTATTCGAAACTGGAGCAAATGTTTGTCTGAAATTCTGACCAGGTTTCTGGGTAAGTCCTCTTGCACAAAGCCTAATTTTATAGTGATTTATTTCGCCTGCTTTATCTCGTTTGATTTTGAATACCCATTTTGTATCAATTGCTGTTCTTCCTTTTGGCAAATCTGTTAGTTCCCATACATCTTTCTTTTCGATAATATTTCGTTTCTTCATTTGCTGCATCTATCCATTTTTCTTGCTCTTCCTGCGGCAGCATTTTCATTTATTTTCAAGAAGAAGGTTCTTCAACGAATTGAACTGTTTTATGAGCGCATACTTATCTATCTGGAAGCACACCCCTATTCGATCGTTCAGAGCGTCTACGTTTGTCTCTTGTCACTTCACTCTCACATCTAGGCTCATTTGCTTCATATAAATCACAAGTTACGTCATTAATTTGCTTTTTATCTTCTTCAACTGTTGTTAAAATTTCATTGCTGCAATTGTCAACACAAAATACATTTCTTGTTGCAATTACTTTGTTGCTTTCTTTATCCAGTACAAGATAGCTTTTTAATTTTTCCGCGTAACCGAGAAATATACCTTCTTTTCCTCTATTTTCCAATTTCTTTCTTCTTACAGATGGTAATTAATATACAACACTGCTACCAAATATTTTTAGGTGTTGAACTGTCGTTTTTCTTCCATTCCATATTTCATAAGGAGTTACGTTACATGCTTTTGTTGGTAAACGACATTGCAAATAGCACTCTGTTATTGCTTCAGCTCCCCAAAACTTTTGATCTAATTTGGGATCTTCTAGCATACATTTTACCATTTCAACCAAATATTTGTTTCATCTTTTCGCAACTCCATTTCGAAATGCAGAATAAGGTACTGCTAGCTGATACTTTATACCATTCCTTAAGAAATTGCTCAAACTAAATCAATTAAATTAAAAATTAATATTTTTTTACGGGCCGTGGTAGCCCGATCGGTAGAGTGTCGGATTCGGGGCCGGAGGGTCCTGTGTTCGAACCTCGATGGCCGAAGACCCACCGTCGTCATTAAAGGGGACTGAGCGACGCTAAATATGCTCGTGGTCTCAATGTCCTCCAAGTGAAACGATACCTCTGGGGGTGCTAGCACCAGGTAGCTATTAGCTCCTGGACTAGTTCTAAATTCTCATTAACTGTTCGATCCGGTTATGGTGCTGCCATCTATCGGTATATAAAATAATGGAGGCAAGGCACTTAGTATGCAGTCCTCGACATAAATACAGTTGTAGTCAGTTGTGACTCTGAATAGGAATAGGAATATTTTTTACATAAACATATTTCATTACTTTCTGATCGAATTAATGTACTGGTTGAAATACATAACTGCTATGAAAACAATTTCCAGTAGTAAGATGATATTAGTACATTTATTTCACACTTATCTACACTTTACGCCAGTGAACATTAAAATGTAGAAGATTAAACTACGAATGCATTCATGTACGTCAAGCGTACATTATAACAGAAAACCTTACAACCTCTTTGACAAAAACTGATCAAACGCCTATCTTCAGACGGTTCTGGCACTCAAACTGACATTTAAATTCTCGTATGTCTCATTAAATAAACTCATTTTTGCTGGTATTGTCATCGCTTCTGAAGCACAAACTCAAGTAAATATAAAACAAATAAATAAAAGGAATAATGGGAAGTTCCAATTCTGTTTGCGGATAAATATAATATTAATGCCTGCTTTGCTGAAAACTTGGCAAAATGTACAAAGGGAAGAAATTTACTTCTCACTCGAAACTTTTCATTTATCAACAGTTCCGCTAGAATTATACTCAAAGATCCAAGAAATATCAAGCATATATTTCAATTTATTATAAACGTTGTCATAATCTTAGTTTTTCTTGTCACAGTAGAATAATGACGCTGGTAATTTTTCCCTATATTTTCAGCAGTCCAAGCAATTTATTCCCATCAGGACGTCGCTTTAAAAGCTGTTATTTGAAAGCATGATAGTCGAAAGGAGAAAAAAATGTATGGAAATTCGCCAAGACAAGTCACATTATTCTTACGAATATTTGTTTCTAACGAAATGTCGTCGAGTAATTGTGAGTTTACAAAGAAACGACCTGCTTCATAGAACTCAAGAGAAAGTTTTCACAACAAAACTTGCAGATAGAGCATTCTGAGATGTTCTGATGCCTTATTTATTTTTGTGAATAGTCGCTGATATTTTGCATGTAAATAAGTCGCTTGTTTTTGGGTACGGGATTACAAATACACATTTTCTAATGTAAAATCAAAAATAACAATAAAATATAAAAAGTGTTTTTAATTTTAAAGACTATTTCTATATGCTTAGTTCGGACTAAAAGGTATTAAATGAAATAATTACATCATTTCTAGATTAAAACACTAAAAAAATGCAGCTTATCCTAATATTTTTACTTCCTTTTACAACAAAGGAAGAATTGTATTCGCGAAAAAATTTTTACTCAAAAATCGACTTCAGTTTCCATTTTGCTCACCCCCGAATGAATGTTGATTTTTTTTTTTCGACTCAATCACACGTGGATAAGTGCCTAAGAACGTATAGAGACGCGAAATATCCATTTTGACGATTCCCGAGTTAGTTACAACGAGTTTTCTCGTGACGTCTGTATGTACGCATGTATGTATGTGCGTATATGCGGATGTGTGGATGTATGTCGCATAACTCAAGAACGTTATGTCCTAGGAAGTTGAAATTTGGTACGTAGGCTCCTAGTGGGGTCTAGTTGTGCACCTCCCCTTTGGTTGCATTCTTGTGTTTCTAAGGGGGTCTTTTGCCCCTTTTTGGGGGGAAATCATAGTAAATTTCGATGAAAACTCAAGTGGTGTTACAATTTGGCGGACACTTGGCGATATATCGCCAGTCTTTTGGTCACCAAGTTTTGTCACCAACTTGGCGACAAATTTGACGATTTTTTTAAAAAAAATCTGGTTTTACTTTGGCCACTGCTGGTGATATTTAGAGAGTAAACTATTGACTAAAATTAAAATTACCAATAATGGGAAAATGAATTTAAACTGGAGTAAAAGGAAGTCATGTAAGGCACATATTAGCTCTTTATATTTAAGGTTATTCTAAAGCAACCAATAAAATATCAATTACAAATTGAAAGCGAAAGAAGTAGGTGCTATACAGCTTTTACCGAATAGCATTGACAATTAATTTCTTAATTTTTTTCATTTTTTATGGCAGCAACTAAAAAGCGGAAGCATTTTAAATTTGTAATTACTATTATTTTTCATTGTTTCTGGCAACAATTCAAAACCGGAAGCAAAAAACACATTATCTGTCGATGACAGATTAAGTAAGCTAAGAAATAGTCTTAAAAAATCATTATGAAACGTCAGGCGTTATGACATTTGAGAAATAAAAGAATAACAATAATTTTTAAAAATGCCCATAAAATATTAACTTGTATAACCGTAATAAGGACCTGATTATAGTAAACAATATTTCGTTAATATTACAAGACCAGTTTTCAAATAAGATAAAAATGGAAGTCTCCCAGCTAAAAAAAATCTGCGGAAAATTTAAGCATATTTGGACAAAATATTGCAAGCATATTTGCTTTCTAAAGACAATCTGCAGATTTTATCTGTAGATTTTTTTGCAGAAAGCGTGTTCCAAATATGCTCATATTTTCTGCAGATTTTTTCTGCGGATTTCTTTCTGCAGATTTTGTGAAGAAAGCATGTTTCAAATATACTTAAATATTCTGCAGAAAATCTGTAGATAAACTGCAAAAAATGTACCCAGCAAATTAAAAATAGTAAATAACAATTAATAACAAATGAAATTAATGCAATAAAAATCCGAAAACATTTTTAATTTTAAGTTTCGACATTTCTTTAATAAAAATGAGTAAATTCACTGCAGAGTGGTGTTTCATGTTCGTTAAACAAAACATATAAGTAAAACTTGAACTACGCATCCAAAATGAAATTTTAAATTTTATTGAATTGAAGCTTATGCAAATTGAAATCATTAAACCAAATTTGTCACAAAAATACATTGCTATGATTGTAAAAATAGTATAAAGTTTCAAGACGAAATAATAAATAGAACAATTTGTAAAAATTAAAAATTTCGAAAAATTCCTCCAAATCGACCACGTGGTGGAAAGTAATAAAGTTAAATTAGGCTGGTTATATTTGAGACATCGTAACACATTTTTTTTTTATTAATAGATATTGACAACGTAAATGTTCGCTCAAAATTTTAAGTCAATCGATGAAAAAGTAAAAATTTCAAAAATTAAAAAACTCCAATTAGGTATAACATTTCAAACTAACCCTAATATACTATGCACTTATTAAATAAAAGTTAATTTAATCAAATAATAATTGTTGAATTTTAAAGTGTCTTACCTTTTTGTGAACCGAGGCATGAATCCAATATTTTTTCATGGGTTTCCAATGATGAAACTTGAAATTTCCCTAATTTTTTGTTTCCGTGGTGGAGCAAAAAAACAATACGCGTCACCTGGTCGAGGGGTCATCTACTCTCGTAGCTTTGTGGCACCCGAATATTGCGGGACGGACCGAGGCCTCCGTGGGCGATAAAAGGCTTGGCATTCGGTGCGTTTGTACTCGAACGGCGCGCCGCTCGAGAACATTATTTCAAGTCATATTTGTTCTTATTCAATTTCAATTTCCTGATTTTTCTCCAAGTGAGTCAAATTTGACTCTGTTCCAATCCGTATCCTTCTTGAAATTGACATTTTTGAAAGCCCTTTCAAACCATGTAATAACTTGCGTTATTCAATATCGTTTTGTTTTCAAAAAAAAAAAAAAATAAATAAATAAAAAAAATGATGTATTGTAATTTTACTGTTATTTGATTTGAATCATGCACTTATATTAAAATTGATTTTCATGTCATATTATTTGTATAATACAATAAACAGACATTTTTTATTTGGTAAATGTTTCAAACGTGTTGAAATGCTTTTAAATTTCAATTTAAGTTATCAAAATATAAATCAAAGTTCTTGGGGGAAAAGTTTAAGTAATTTCTTACTGATTTTAATAAGAGAAAAAAAAATGTGCTTAATTTTCTAAAAACTGAAAAAAAATATAAAAAAATTTAAAGTTTGAAAAACTTTTATGCTGTAATAAAACTTTAAGAAATAATTTGAATTGAAATACAGATTTCTTTTTGGTGACCATAAAATATCTACAAGCATGCGAACTATTTAGAGAAAACTGTAAGAGAATTTTTTGTGTAGATTTTCTGTAGATCTAATTGAGGAAAATTTGCAGATTTTTTTTACCTTTAAAAAATCTGCAAAATATTAAAAGAAGACTAAAAAGAAAACTTTTTTGTGTGGATTTTCTGCAGATTATTTTGAAGACAAAAAGCAAATTTTGCTTTTCGTCTAAAAATCTGCAGAAATCTTGAAAAATACTTCAAAAAAAAATTTTTCTGCAGATTTTCTGAAGATTATTTTTAGCTGGGCTATAGAAAAAACTACGAATATATACTTCGTAAAAAACGTAATTGCTAATTACGTTACGTTTTAAATCTAAATACATAATTTTTTCTTCTAAGTAAATCATATTGTTGCTGTATAGTTAATAAAAAATAAACGTAAAAATAGTAGTATTGATAGAATTTTCAGTATCTTGTTAATCATACTTTTTTTCTGAAATGAAGCACAAATTTTAGAAATTAGTTTAGATTTACGCAGCTGTTATGAAATTCGAAAGAGTAATTAGTAAAAATCAATGTTCTAAGTATGAGTAATAGATATAATAGTAAGTACTCAAGTATAACAAATACAAAAACAAAATCCAGAATTACGTCAGAAGTTTTAAAAAAAATCTATATTGGATTTAAAAATTTTAAAAATCATAAGCAATCATTATTGAAATACTTTCAGAAAGATTCTGAAGGCTAGAACGATAATGTGGATTTATTTTAATAAGCATCGTATCAGTAATAATTTTTTAACAAAATTTTTGTCAAAAACTTTTTAATTAAATTCTGCTTTATCTCAAATGCAAATGAGTAGCTTGTTCCGAAGAGATGAAAAATGTACATGATGTACTAAAGAATCATCAGACTTTTAATCATTACGATGAATTAAAAGTTCCATTTTTAATTTATACTGAAAATAATCCAGATATTCTCCAAATCTTGCATACTTAAAAAACTACCAAGAACATAAATATTACTCTATGAATATTAAACAGCAGAAATGTATTTAAGAAAGAAAACCATTAATTTGAGTTGTTAAAATAACTTTTGTGAAAGATTCAATTTGATTTCTTTTGTTTGCTATTTGTAACTTTTCTTAAATATAGTGAGTTTTTCAAAAATTGAATTACTTCTGCTTATATTAAACCGAATTCGGCTACAAATGGACCTTTTGATTTAGAATGCCATGCTTATAAGAAAGTATAGGATTGTTGTAAATACAGCCGAACCTGTTTTTATGCGGTGGATAGGGACCGCATAAAAAATCGCATTAAAAAAATTGTTTGAAACTTCACCAGTAGCTTTAAAAAGTTGTTTTCGCAACACAGTTAAAAAATATTTTTTATGTGGTTTATAGGGGCCGCATAAAAAAAGACTCACAAAGAAAATAACCCAAAAACCTACTTAATTGTAATTTTTAAACGAAATCAAAATAAGCCAAATGGATAATTTTTGCCGAGTACTCCAACAAAATTTCCCGAATAAAGAACATTTTGGGAGGTCACAGTGACTTCTCATCGGGGTGCCATGTCGTGACTTGAAGTTACTACCTTGCGCTTGTTTTAAAAATCATTTCGTCAATTAAATCCCAATCTGATTGAAATTTTAATATGCCGCACCAAAAAAAAAATCGCAAAAACTCGCACAAAAAATGGCATAAAAATAGACCGCATAAAAACAGGTTGGAGTGTATAAAAGAATCAAAATGGCAGAGTGAGGAATCGTTAAACGTTGACTTCTTAGAACCAGAGGTATAGCTTGACTAAATAGAGAACTCGAAGTTGAAACGGGGAAATTCATCTTGCAATAGAAGGATCAGCAAGAAATTGCGGCTTGACACTGGTTGCGTGTTCTCGCTGATTGTACCTGATACAAAATGAAACGGTTCGGTTTCGCTTCTTGTCAACCGGTGGGCTTTGTGGTCAAGCTTTACTACGCTCTAAGTCCCCCGTAGTGGAGGAGTCGACACATCCGCCATTTTGGAGCAAAGTCGATCCTGTGCTTCGGTGCGATAACATTGCTGCTGATATTTTCATTTCTTTAGCACATGTTAAATTGAGTCAAATGGGTGGTTGTTCGACTGATAATTGTGCAAACAGCTCCACAAGAAAGGATTTCAGCTCTTCAGATTTTCAGCAGATGCAGAAAGAGAAAAGAAATGGATAATTACTGTCTGACCACGGATTGTATGGAAAGACAAACATCCATTTTACAGCCGGAAATGGACGAATCTATTATTTTTTAGCGATTCCAGCTTTTGCAGAAGCAGAGTCTCATTCAAATGAGCGGAATACCGGCATCAGATTTTTACTTTTCCCCCTCTATCAGATTCGTCTTATCTGGACGTTTGAAAATTTCATACAATCCGTGGTTGGACAGTAAGAGTCGACGAAGTAACTGGCAGCCTGGAAATGGCGCTCGCTTATGTGAGGTTAATATCGATTTATTTCTCATGATTTTACTATCATTACGTTTTAACCCACTCTTTGCCCCGGCCGATACAGGATCGGCCGCGCAGTTTGTGTTAATACTGCCCCGGCCGATTCAGGCTCGTCGCAAGAAAATGGTTCCTAACTGCCCTCGACGATCCTGTGTCGTCACGGCGTTTCTAGCAGTTTTTGCTTCGGCCGAATATGTGTCGGCGATTCTTCCAGGGGCAGAACCCTGTTATTGCGCTTCTCTGTTGGGTTCTGGAGCTTTTTGGGGAGCGGTAATCAAGCTCTTTTCCTTAGACAAAAGGGATGTAACTTATAGTATTTCACGGAATTTGTTGTAATTTATTTTATTTTACTAAGATATTAACCTTTCAAGTACTCTTTGATGGGACATGTATAATGCTTCAAATAATCAGGCATTATATTTTTATCTTTTCGTGGAAGCTTTGTTTCTTAGCATTCTGGCATTTGAACTCCTGATGAACAAGTGTGAAAATATTTCCTTGCATATTTATCAATATTTCTATGCCTGAATAAAGCAAATAAACAGAAATATGTTTTTCTTGTTATCAAAAATCCACCTTCTTACGCAAGTATCCTTCACTAAATTGTTCATAATCCTCAAATTTTATAATTTATTTTACACAATATTATTTTTTTAAATTATCTTACATATTTTAATTTTGTACGAGTATGATTTTTTTATTATTATAATGTGTTTACTACGCTTTTTATTTATTTGTACACTATTATTATTTTTAATTACTTATTTATTTTTAAATCATGATATTTTGAAACGTAAATTATTCGCGGCACCATTTGATGGATTTTTAGTGATACGGTTTTGAATATTTTTTATTTCACGAAAAAAAATGACGACCGCATTGACTATACGTAAAAGTTGACTATGCAAAACATAAAATAGATACGACAGTACGAAGGAAATGATAATATCTTGAGTTCTTTTGTTGTACGCTTTACTCATGAGAAACGAAACATTCCTTTTCTCCCATTCTTTTTCATATTTTATTTATTGGCTTAAAATAGCTCCAATGTTTTAATTGCACCTTCTTTTATGAGATTTTAAAAATATAAATTAAATATTTGGTTTCTTTTCAATAATCAAATTGCCATAATTAGTAAATAATCCTCTGAAACTAAATAAAATTTATCCAAGTATGTTTAAAAAAAAAGATTTAAAATCCGACTCGATTTCAAGCAAGATCTCCTTTTTTTTTTCCTTTTGAAGACATGTTCCGTCATTAAAGCATAAAAGCTTGCTTTGAAATTCCTTTCTGAGCTATACTGTTTTGTTGCAAGAAAATAATGTGGAAGAGTTGACCACAAAACACTAAAACCTTCTGACCATTCTTTGAATGGAACTAACTTACTCGGATGTTCGCAAAGAGGGTCCTTGGAGAATACAGACCTCCCAGTCGGTCCACAGTTACTCCTCTCTCAGCTGGGGGCTTTTAGTTGCATGCACAAAAGTATCCTTTAGGGAAATAGGGGATTAGCCGGAAGTTTTGATCTTTTGTAATCATTTATCTTTAAAATACTTCCCACGCTTGAGCAACTGATATCTGGGCATTCAGAAGGGATTTAAAAGTCATCTGAATTACGATAAAAGTCGACCATAGTCCTTATCATAGGGATGTCTCTGTGTTTATTGGTCGTTTTGAAGTGTCACAATATATCAAAAGGCACCGAAGAATACTTTTTATCCTGTTAGAAAATCATTCCCACACTTAAAGCGTTTTTGTCTATTCAATTCGCTTGCTCACACTTTGGATCGATCAGTCAATTGCTTGAAGAATGTTTTGTTGAGGCCTTTTGAAAGATAGATCATCTTACATTTAACAGTAAAAGAAAAAAAAAGATATACTGAGATAAAAGCAAAAAGGAAAAATAAATCAATAAAATAATTAGCGTTATGAAAATAATTTCTTTTCGTCCAATCCTCTGTTGTTTCTTATTTTCCTGTTATGTACTGCGTAAATGTATGAATATTTCAGCACATATTAGCAACCTTGTATTTTATTGCACTGTTTAATTCAGTGCTTAAAAACAAATAAAGCGAAGCGATTTTCGAATGCAAGCTGAACAGCAAAAACAACATTAAAATACCGATAGCAAAATGGGGAAAAAAGTGTTATTACAACGTAGCAAAAAGCAACTCCCTGCGGCATGCGAGTTAAGGGTTTTCGGGCTGGTCATCGAATGGGTTAATGCTCAGTAATTTGCTAACATGTTTCAGTGTTCTGCGGAACATCTTTTATTCTGTGTTTCCTTGTTGTGCGTTAAGTACGCTTGCTCCAACATGGCGGATGCGTCGGCCTCTCCAGTTATAGGGGTTCTAGTACACTCTGCTGTGCGAGTGTCGCCACCGCAAAAGGGTAAAAGAAATCTTGCCTCTTGACCATTTCAGAAAAAAAAAAAAAAAAAGCTTTTTCAAATGTTCTAACTCTGTGGTGTCTAACCTCCGGTCCGTGTGACCCATTTTTTTGTTCAATGTTTGGAACCCATAATTATGTACTTAAAACTTTTAAAACCACTAAATTATTTTCATTCGGTAATTAGAAGGTGCAAATTCGGAGTCATATAAATAAAAATTTATTTTTGAAGTCGAATGGAAACTTCGTAATTTTAAAATAAGCATATAGCAATTATTACAGCATTTTTGTTCTGTAATTTCTCCTCTCGTTCCATGTTTACTCAAGTTATCTAGGGAAAACCCTCAAATGATTTTTTTTATTTATATGCGTTCTGCTCCGTGGGTTAAAAAAAATAGTTTGACAACAGTGGTGTGAAATGTTTAGGGACGCGGGAATTGTAACGCCCCTCAGATAGGCATTTATTTAGAGAAAACAACTACAACTATACTTCTGTAAAAATGTTTTTACAAATAATTTTTTTACAGTTTTTACAGTTTAATAGTAAGAAATATTTAAAATATAAACACCATAGTAATAAGGAAAACCTTCTATAAGTGTTAAAAAAAAGTACGCTAAATAGCTTGAAAAGTAAAAATGAGCATTTAAAAAAAGAGAAAAACACAAAAAAAATGCGCAACCTCGTTACCCAAACTTAAGGTCTAACTAGTCCTTAGTTTAGGTTCAAGGTCCTTAGCGGTATAAATTATTTTTTCATGGTAGTTTTATTTCTTAGCAGAGTTCGTGAACTTCAAAATAAAAAGTGATTTTTTATATTATTTAAACCCAATATTCATTTATCATAAAACTTTAAAAATATTTGAAAAACCCGATTTTCCCTACCAGGGAGCCCAAAGTAGGTAAGCTTAATTGTGCTTTGGTATATTTGCCAATCAAATATGAAGTTATAAATGATTAAAATAGTTGACTAGCTACCTGCCATTATATAACGAATGTAAAAAAGTTGTACTTATAAAATTTATAAAACATAAAGAAAAAAAACTGATTAAATTAATAGACTGATTACCATTCTAAAAAATAACTTTTTAAAGTTATACTTCTCCTACTGAAATAGAAAATCTAAGTGAGTACGCGAGTCAAGAAATTTCAAATAAATATATGATTAAATCTTATACCCGCTTTGCTCAAAGGCACGTTTTTTATACCAATAATGATAACTTTAAATTAAAACGAGCTGATGTGTGCATCATTTTTGGCTTCCTTTTACTCCAGTTAAATGTCATTTTCCCATTATTGGCAACTTTAATGTGATAGTTTAGTCTCTAAATATCACCAACAGTGGCCAAATCGAAACCAGATAAAAAAGAAAAAAAATCACCAAACTTGTCATTACCGACAAAACTTGGCGACCAAGAGACTGGCGATATATCGCCAAGTGTTCGCCAAATTATAACACCACTTGAGTTTACATCGAAATTAACAATGATTTCCTCTTAAAAACAGGCAAAAGACCCCCTTAGGAACATCCGAGTGCAACCAAAAGGGAAGGTGCACAACTACACCCCACTAGAAATCTACGTACCAAATTTAAACTTTCTAGGACATACCGTTTTTGAGTTATGTGAGATAGGTACATACACACATACGCACATACATACGTATTTCGTACCCCCGTATACAGGGGGTACTGTGGTTATCGGCCTGTACCCCCGTACAGGCCGATTTTTGAGTGAAATTTTTTTCCCGAATACAATACTTTCTTTTTTGTAAAAGAAAGTAAAAAGAAACAAACGAAATGACTATCGTAGCTTGTAGGTGGATGGTGTCAGAATAACGTAATATTATTTACAATGATTAAAAAAAATGGTGTTCGACTAATCACAAGTTACAATACTTCATTTTTTAAAGAAATGTATCATTTTTACTTCCTTTTACAAAAAATGAATTATTATTGTATTCGCGAAAAAATTTTCACTTAAAAAATCAGCCTTAATTTCCATTTTTCTTACCCCCGAATGAATGTTGAGTTCTTTTTCGACCCGACCACAAGTGGATATATGCCTAGGAACCTAAAGATACCCGAAATATCCATTTTGACAACCCCCGAGTTAATTGCAACCAATTTTCTCGCGACGTCTGTATGTACGTATGTATGTGCGTATGTGCGTATCTGTGTATGTGTGTATGTATCTCGCATGACTCAAAAACGGTATGTCCTAAAAAAATGAATTTTAATACGTAGACTCCTAGTGTGGCCTAGTTGTGCACCTTCCGTTTTGGTTGCATTCGGATGCTCCTAAGGGGGTCTTTTGCCCCTTTTTGGGGGGAAATCATTGTTAATTTCGATTTAAACTCAAGTGGTCTTATAATTTGTCGGACACTTGGCAATATATCGCGAGTCTTTTGGTTGCCAAGTTTTGTCGCCAAGTTGGCGACAAATTTGGCAATGTTTTTTTTTTTTTTTTATAATTCTAAATTTGGTTTCAATTTGGCCACTGTTGATGATATTTAGAGAGTAAACAATTGAATTACATTAAAATTGCCAATAATGGGGAAATGACATTAAATTGGGGTAAAAGGAAGTCATGTGATGCACACATCAGCTCGTTTTTAATTTAAATTCTGGTTGCTCCATGCCGCTTCACTGCTGCTTTGCTGCGACTGATAAAAACCCGGGGATGTAATCACGACATACGTATACATCGCCGCTTACACACCATGGGAGGGGGGGGGGGCAGACGAAGACTTACTCGGTTTGGGAGATCCTCCCCTACATTAATAATGCATAAAATAACCGAACAAATAAAACTGATAGCAATATGGTAAAACTCTTTATCATTTGCTAAGTTTTCTTTTAATATAGATAAAAAAAGATACATTTTAACTTAAAAAGCAAACATTTTAAAACAAGATAAGGGAAAAGTGCAAGCTTTTTATTTTCTGATCCAACTAACGTATAATTACGAAGTATACTGAATAGATTTTTCTGAAGTGCAATTTCATTTCTTTCCCGTTCATCTCTCAGAAGATTTTAAAACATTGTGCCGAGTAAATGTACAAGCTCCCATGAAATAAGGAACTCTTTAAATATTTTTCATGCGTTTTATTTATTTTTAAAAATTAATTAAAAAAACTATAGTTGATAACATTTTTATTTAAACATTGAACATGAATTTACGGTTTAAGAACAAAGTAACGGAATTTGACACTTCATACATCTTTTAAACTAAAATTTTTCTTCGAGTTCTGTATAATTGGGTTTTCAACACATTTACTTTAGATTAGAAATAATAAATAACCACAGATCTAAGCATCTTCTTAAAAGATGTTTAAATATTATCTGTGTTGATTTATTGTTTCTAATCTACTGCAATTGTGTTAAATTACACACTTTTTTACTATATTTTATTTTTGTTTGCATTAAAAGGCTTCAAATATTTAATTTACATTCTGGTTTTGCTTATTTTTTAGAAAATGGGGCATTGTGTTGAATAGGTGAAACAAGATAAAAGAAAGGAAATTGAAATAAAAACTAACCAATTAATTTTACATAAATTAAAACGTTGAATTTCCTGCAAAATGATTTTTACATTTCGTAAAAAGAGAACTGTTCTATAAGTGAATTTAAGTTTTTTATGATCTCCATATTATATTGATTTTCAATTTCTTAGTTGAAAACAAGTCAAACTTTTTTTTTTTTTTTTTTTGATACCTTCTTCCTGTTATATGTTTTTATATCCTCGTATCAGTTTCTTCTGCAAGTAATGAATGCTTTAAAATGACATCGTCTTTTCAAATGATCGATTTTGAAGACCTTATGTATTAACTCCGCAACAAGTCGCTGTATTGTAACAGCAAACATTTTGCTATATTAACAAGAAGTTCTGTCTAGAACTAGACGAGCCTACTTTCCCGTATACCCATACTACTTTCTAGTACCTGATCAATATTCTCAAAAATAGCTAAAATTGCAAATTTTTTCAAACATACTTTTAAAATACTTTAAGCTGATTTCTAGGAATAAAATATTCCTCACTCATCAAAAAAAAAAAAAAAAAAAAAAAACACGAACAAATGAAATAGCAGCAACTTTTAAACAAAGCAGCTAATACACTTTTTTAGATTAAAAAAAATCTTTAATAGCTTTCAAAATGAAAAATTAATAAGCTCATTAAAATAAATACATCATATCAAAAAAAAAATCGTTTCTTTTTGCCCTGTTGCTAAAAATATTTTTTTAAATGAATTAATGCAATTACTAAAAAAAATGTCAACTTAAAGAAATAGTTTTCTTTGTCAAAAAAAAAAAATCGTCTGCGCATATCTTATGTAAAAAAAACATAATTGACTTCGAGTTGATTCGCCGGTAACTGAATACCTAAATTTAAACTTTAGCGTGAAAATAAAAACAAGTCATATCAACAATAAGTATTTCACAGTTAAAACCATAGCTGAGGAGTCGGAGTCGGAGTCAATCTCATTTTGAGATAAAGGAGTCGGAGTCGAATATCCAAGAATCGGAGTTAGTCATTTGTCCATAAATTTTTGCCAAAGCTACGAAGTCAGATTTGAAGTCGGGGAGTCGGAGTCAAATTAATTGTCCGGCACAGGAATCGGAGTCGGAGTCAGGTGCCTCTAAATTCTCGGAGTCGGAGTCTGGAATTTGTGGCGTCAAGAGCAATTTCTAACAAAATTTGTTTGAAGTAAATCCGCCTTCAAGTACGGAATCTACATTGACTTTCAGTTTACCCGTAGGCGCTAATGTTAAGGGATTTGAACAGTTCAAAATTGAACGGAAAATTGTTCAAATCAAAAAGATATTTTATATACAAGTTTTTCATCAAAAACTTTTTCCTACAAATTTTGTTTGAAGCAAATTCACAGTTCGGAATTGCCTTGAATTTCCCCGTAGGCGCTAATGTTAAGTTTTTTGAACTGTTCAAAATTGAACAAAAAATAGTTCAACTCAAAAAGTGAAATATGGGAATGAGGTGTCCTCGCCGAGATCTTTCGAACAAAAAAAAGTTTGTTCGGATCGGACTATTCATTCAAAAGTTATTAGGGGGGGGGGACAGACAGACAGACCGACAGACAGACCGACAGACATTTTTTCCCATCTCAATACCCTACTTTCCAATTTTTAATTTTTCGATATTTATTTAATTATTTTATTTATTTTTGAGTTTTTTTTTGTTTTTCGGGATATTTTTAAGATGCATTAAGCCTTCTTTCATGCTTTTTTCTTCTTTTTCTGACTTTTACTGGGTAAGTAGGCTAAAAAGGGAAGGAAATTGTTTTTCTCACAATACTTTTGTAACTATTCATATTTTCAAGCTGTGGAAACTTATTTTTCACTTCCAGGGATCTCTTCGTTTTGATTTTGAATAGTGATCAGTTTATTTCCAAGTATTTTGACCGTTTATTATTGTTTTATTTTATTTGCGCCACTATTATCCTTGCGTTTGAGTTACTTTAGCCCAAAATGGTTTTCCCTATTTAAAATCATTGTAGAACTAATTAAAGCCAAAGAAAGACGTGTATTCATAGAGGAAAATATTTATATGACAGATAAATTTATTTTACAAGATGTTTGAGTCATACATATTTGTTATATATATATATATATATATATATATATATATATATATATATATATATATATATATATATATATATATATATATACATACAGTGATGCACCGTTTATACGTTCCTCTTTTATACGTTTTTTCATTTTTAAGTTTTTTTCATAGTCACTTCAAAAACGTATAAACGGTTCTTCACTGTATATATATATATATATATATATATATATATATATATATATATATATATATATATATATATATATATATATATATATATATATATATATATATATATATATATATATATATAATGAGTGTGCATTAGGGTCGGTCGAAAAACACTATTTTTTCTACCTAGTTATTGTCTCACTTTTCATCAACTTTGGAGGTAGAATACTTTTATTAAGATAACACCATTCGCAAAACAAAGGATCTGAAATTTTCGGTTGCTTTCAAAACTTTTTGATGCGTTCCATGCTCTCAACATTAGTTCCTTCTTCTCTTGCATGGCTATCTTTGGAAACCTGAGCTCATGCCCTTCTACAACAGTAAACATTCCTTAAACTTTTTTAAAAAAAATATCAAAATGTTTAAGAAGTAGCTTCGACTGGGTAAACCTTTTTCTAAACCTCCTGAAACTTTTAATTCTTCTGCATCTTCTATAATGTAAGCCTTGTAACTGAGCCCTGATGAATTAAGTCCACAATTTCTTTTTTATCCGTTGCCGAGAACTCCAGGATTTTTCTTGTGTTTTTCCAGTTTAGTGTCTTACTTTTAGCTATTCTTTACTTTTACAAATCTCTCTGGCTGATTTTTTTCAAGTTTTAATGCAGTACCAATGTAGGTCATAATTTTTAGTTTAATTGATATGTTGTCATTGTCAAATTAAAAAAAAGATAGAAATGAGAAGAACAACTATACCACGGCATAGAGTATTAAATAGTGCTCATAAATAGGTTCTTAAAAACTCTTAGGTGATATATTTTTAACTCTGAAAATTTATTTTAAAAAATCTTTTTTCGGGGCAAATGAAAAATATATATTATGTTAGAGTATATGAAAGGGATATTAAAAAAAAGGATTATATATTACGAAAGTGTCACAAACTAAGGAAAAATGACCTTTATGCATCTATGTTCGTAGATGTTGTGTAACATTACCGTATGTGTAAAGAACAACGCTTCCAACATTAAAAGAACGTTCTTGGAAACTGAAATCTCAAACTCCAAGCAGGTGAATTTTTCTAAGGAAGGGGGATGTTTACATTCTCACTTCAAACTTTAATAGAATGAAAAAAAAAATTTAAAAAATGCCGTCTTATGTGTAAAAATACTGATTTTTCAAGGGTACAGGGCCTAAATTCCATAACAACTAAATTGACTTTGTCAAGGAAAGAAAGATACAAAAAAAAGTGAGCCACAATAAAAGAAAACGAATAAAAATAGTTTTAAGAACTACTCTACTTTCTTTTTATTTTAACCAGAAAACAAATTAATGCGGGACATTGTTTTGTGTTTAAAACCGGGAAAAAATGGCTGTTAATGCATCAGTTTTAAAGTGTGAGGAAGGTAAAATCTTAACTATTACAAATCTTGGATATACTGGTTTTATCCATTTTCAAGCTCAGCATATCATGCTTTTATGGGTGTAGGGACTAATATGACATAAGCAATAAATTAGCCATCCATTAAACCATATAAAAGTAAACCATGTCTAACACTGAAAAAAATGGTTCATGTACCGATGGAAAAAAAGCCATTCATTTTCTCTGTTGAATTCTGAAGCCTTAACTGAAATTACAATTAAAACCTGTAGCTCCCTTTAGAATGCTCAAAAATACAAGGCTCCATAGCAAATAAGGATCAATAAAATATTTATTTATTTGTTCTTAAAACAATGCAAACTATCATTCAGAAATAATCAGAACAAAACATTCAAACTGCAGTGGTGGTAGCAAAAAATGCATCACCCGCGCCGCAAAGGAGATAAATATCATCCCGACTGCATTCAACACACGTCAAGCATCCCGTATCCCAGATGATGTGGGGATGTATTTCTGATCAAGGAGTCGGTAGGCTTCACTTTGTGCAAGGAACAGTAAACGCTCAGGTGTATATGGGCATTTTGGAGGAGAAATTACTTCCCACTATCCGGAATCACTTTACTTCAGTTCCAAACGTCATTTTCCAGTATGATTCTGATCGTGCCATAGGGCCCAACTGGTAAGTAACAATTTAAAAACCTTTATTCTGCCATTAGACTTAAATTGACATGGGGTTAAGTAATTTTTTTTTTCTAAACTCACACGCAGGTTCAGAAATGGAAAAATGAGCATGGGGACAGCAGTTTGCCTTGACCCGGAAACAGCCCCGATCTACGCAAACAATTATCGGATTCCTTCTGTTAAATGCTTATTTCATAAGTTTTGCAGAATTTTACATACATTCATTGTTAATCAGTCGACCAAAACTTCTCATCTAATCCTATTGTTGTGAAAATGCGAGGGTGATGCATTTTTTTTTACCAGCAATGTAGACTTAATGTTGCCTTGACAACAGGGTTGCCAACACACGAGATTAAATTATAAACTTTCAATAAACATATTCCAAGACGTAACACTCACAGCTGCATTGCAGTTTCACAGTTTGGTTTCTGTCTCCTGTTAAATATCGCACTTTTTATTTATTTTAATCTTTACTAATAATAAAGCTGAAAGTCTCTGCGTTGGAACGTCTGGATCACTGTGACGCGCATAGCGCCTAGACCGTTTGGCTGACTTTCACGAAAATCGTCACAGAATTAGTTTTTAGCGTGGGGGTGTGCACCTCAAATCGATTTTTGAAAATTCGATTTTGTTATTTTTCTATTTTAATTTTAAGAACATTTTACCGAGCAAATTATCACAACGCGGAAGAGTAAATTATCACAACGCGGAACCTTAACAAGGGCAAGCAAATGAATGTAACATTATAGAGGAGTTCATTATCCATTATTTGTATACATACAGGCGAACCAAATAACCTTTTAATTTTCTACTACGGGCAAAGCCGTGCGGGTACCACTAGATTCTCACAAATGCCAAGAGCGAAAACTCACACAAAAGAAAACTTTAATAACTCATCAATGAAAAAAAACTTGTTTTAGGAAAGACAATTTAAGTTACTCCATATTTCTTCGGTCTTTTTTCTAAAAGCCTAAAACATGTCTTCGAACTAGAAGCAAGACATAAATAGTTTTCTCTAAACTTAGTTTTCGGAGCCATATACCTATCATAAAAGAAATGGAAGAGTTTATACCTGTGGTCTGACTCTCTGAAACGTGAAATGGCTTTCACAGAGAAATATTTTAGAGAGAGAAAAATCGGCAGAAAATAGATCTCCGGGAAATTCGCAACAGGAAACGCGAAGTCCGAATGAAAGTTGCTTTGAGCATTGTAGTCTTTGAAAACAAGAAACGGATTTTTACCCCAGGATATGTATTTCTGCTTCTTGTATCTGAAATGGTTTCTCTTTAGTGTGATCAATTTTGACACGAAGACATCGTATTTTATTTATTATTAGCAGAATAAACAGAGTTGAACAGTTTAAAAGAAAGAGTTTTTATTGGAATCAAAAGTTTGCAAGTTCTTGGTGGCTTTTTGAATTTCTTTGCTTACTATCTTGACATGTTTTTTACTGTAATGGAACGAAATATTACTTCTTTTTATTCAGATTCGCGATAAATAGCGGTTACATCAGCCTAAATAACCAAAAGCCTTTTTTTTTTTTTTTTTTTGAATTTATTCATATTTCATGTATATTATAAAAGAAAATGCTTATCAAGCGATGAAAGATTTATCGTATTTTAGTTATTATTAGCAGAATAAACAGAGTTGAACAGTTTAAAAGAAAGAGTTTTTATTGGAATCAAAACTTTGCAAGTTCTTGGTGGCTTTTTGAATTTCTTTGCTTACTATCTTGACATGTTTTTTACTGTAATGGAACGAAATATTACTTCTTTTTATTCAGATTCGCGATAAATAGCGGTTACATCAGCCTAAATAACCAAAAGCCTTTTTTTTTTTGAATTTATTCATATTTCATGTATATTATAAAAGAAAATGCTTATCAAGCGATGAAAGATATTTTGTTTTGATATTTTGCTTTTACCTCATGAAATGTTACTGGCCAACAGTTACATTAACTTTTCAATTTATTTCAAACCTGTTTTTTTTCTATTAAACTTGTTTTATACTTTACTAGGGGTAACCGCACAGCTTTGCCCGTAATAGAAAAATTAAAAGATCTCTTGGTTCGCCTGTATATTTACAAATAATGTATGGTGAATTTTCTCGCCAATTGGCTTGTACCCATGTTACTGTTCCACGTTATGATAATTTCGTAATTTACTCGTCCATCTTATGATAATTTTTCTCTTAAAATTGGAATAGAAAAAGAATCACATCGAATCTTCGAAAAATCACGTCCAGGTGCACACCCTCATGCTACGAACTAACTTTGTGCCAAATTTCATGAAAATCGCCCGAACGGTGTAGGCGCTATGCGCGTCACAGTAATCCTGACAGACAGACAGAGATCCGGACAGAGAGAGATCCTGACAGACAGAGAGACTTTCAGCTTTATTATTAGTAAAATAAAAGAAAATAAATGGTGGACCAAAAGAAATGTCTCCTATGTATGAAGCCCATACAGTCTGACAGCTGAATAATTAGTATCACCAAAATTTCATACATGGTTGGGTGAACTTATGTGCACAACCTTAGGATTGGTTTCTGCGATAATTTTCGGCAATGTTTAACTCATACTACGGTTACAGTGAGAAAACTTTTCGATCGGCGACCTTCTATTTTTTAAATGCGCAAAAGTGCTGCGTCAAATGACGTAGGTAACTCGTTTAATAGTCCGACTGTGAACAAATGACCCTAGCCAATCATTTCAGGAAACGAGTCCATTTCATTGAGACGATATAAAATGAAGGAAGTGAAGACTAATATTCGTGAAGCAAAGATTCCAAGTCACATGAAAGATTTTAAAGCAAAACGTTGAAAAAAATTTAGGTTTCTTTCGCTAGTTTCTAAACCTATTAGCTCTAAAGCGTGTCACCCATTCGTCGTTGTTACGACACGTGACTTAAGGTTTGTGCTTCAGCTTTTGCTAAGCATATGATTGGACTTGCTTCCTCATTTTCTAATTCCTGCTCTAAGGTCCATTCCTTTAAAATATCTAGAGAAGGAAGGAAGGGCTCGTGCCATATTTTCGAGTAAATGACATTTTCGCGATACGAAAAAACTTGTACTCCTAGCAAATTTTCAATGTGTGATAATTGAGACCTGAAATATTTAAATTTTAGCAATAACTGCATCGAGTTGGATAAAAAGTAAGGATGGCAAACTTCGCATTATTTATTGCCTCCCTACTATCGGCATTTTTTTTTGTTTAAAATTAACTTTAGGAGTTGTTGTCTCTGACCAATGGCTGTTGAAAGAAGTAAAACCAAGATCCACCTATTTACTTAGATTGTGACCCGTTTAATGATACATCTACCTTGACCAAACATAACTGAAATGTTTTACCTGTTTGGCTGATTTCTTTAGTTTCTAAGAGACGAGACGATTCAAGCTCTAGAACCAACACCACATTGTAAAAACTTTTAAAATTTTCCTCTTCATATCTCCCCTTCAGGAAAATGGACACTTCTGAAATAAAGTGGAACTAAGGGCCACCTCTTGAGGGCTACACTTCACATTCGAGCTGCTTGAAGAAACATACTGTTTTTTTTTTTTTACGAATAATATTTCCTCTGTGTAGTTCAGTGTTGTGCGCTACTAGTGCCTAATACTACAAATTATGCAAAGTCAGTAAAATCTCCGCCATGTCAACGCCCTTTGCGGCTTTTTATTATGCTAATCCTTTTTCGGTAGAAAAAAAAAAAAAAAAAAAAAAAAAAAAAAAAAAAACAGGGTATTGTTGTTTAAAATTTTTTAAATTATCCTACTCAAACCGCAACCGTGAACATTGTTTGACTACATAAAAATATCCATCACATACCTTTAAGTAGGGGAGGAGTCGGTTCAGTAAGGCAGAGATAACAGTGTGACAGCAGCGATTTGTTTTAAGTTTGGATATATCCAGCCTGGAAAAACTTTTAAAAAGTCAAATAAATATACAGTGTATTATAGGAAACGAGCTGATGTGTGCATCACATGACTTCCTTTTACTCTAGTTTAATGTCATTTTCTCATTATTGGCAGTTTTAATGTGATTCAATAGTTTACACTTTAATATCACTAACAGTGGCCCTATCAAAACAAAATTTAAAATTGAAAAAAAAAATCACCAAGTTTGTCGCCAGGTTGGCGACCAAAAGACTGGCAATATATTGCCAAGTGTTAGCTAAATTATAACACCAATTGAGTTTACATCGAAATTAACGATTTCCCCCCAAAAAGGTGTAACAGACCCCCTTTGGAGCATCCGAATGCAACCAAAAGGGAAGATGCGTAACTAGACCGTACTAGGAGTCTACGTACATAATTTAAACTTTCTAGGACATACTGTTTTTGAGTTATGCGAGATACATACACACATACGTACATACAGACGACACGAGAAAACTCGTTGTAAATAACTCGGGGATTTTCAAAATGGATATTTCGGGTGTCTGTACTTTCCTAGGCATATATCCACGTATTGTCGAGGCAAAAAAACCCAATCATTCATTCGGGGGTTAGCAAAATAGAAATTAAGGCCGATTTTTGAGTGGAAAATTTTTCGCGAATACTATACTTCCTTTTTTGTAAAAGGAAGTAAAAAGGGTGCTTTGGAGTATTATGTAGGAAAAACCATTATGGCAGGCTAGTTTGAACCCATCGAAGTAAAATATTTTCATTGTTAGTTTCACTATTTTTAAACTGTTATATAAACTTTACAGACTGGTGTTGTTTATCTGACATTAACCTATTAACTAACGTTCATTTTAGCCGTAGAATAATGTTGTTAATTTTCTTTGTCTGAGAATGGTAGCTATGAGTTTACATAATGCAATAAGGGAACAGTGAGACACCATTAATTCGTGTCCCACAGCTACAATGGCACTTTTATATAAAAAGTAAAAAAATTATACATTGAAGAAGTGAATTTCAACTACCTGTTGATGCAAATGATAATAAAATGAGTTTGAATGCCCTGCCTCAACAAAATAAGGAAGTTTGGAGCACGTACATGTTTCCATTTCGATCACATTCTATTTAATTAGTTTATTGGTGTTTTTTTTTTTTTTTTTTTGAAATATGCTGAATGTAGTAATATTTATCCAAATGTCCAAATTTCTACATGCCACGAAGAAAAAAAGTCAGATAAGCTAGTTTGCAGATTTTCTGAAACATACAGGAAAGAAGCTGTTGTATTAGTGATAGACAAAGGCTAAAATGATAGAATTCTATTCTTATCAAATTCTACTTAAAAAGATGACACATTATTAAGCTAATTTACCAATCCAGAGTCATCTAAATCATTATATATTAGTCCCAATCAAATACGCCGTAGATGTAACTGCTACCCGTCATAACGACATAAAATTTACCCTGGCAAAGACACTAGCACATACATAAATCAAATGGCAACAATAATTCATATTTTTCCAGGACAATTTAGATTATTTTCAAATTAGGAAATTCAAAATATATGTGCCTCACTGTGTCTCCTTACTGGGAGAACAGTGAGACAAAATAGTCTTTTTTTTCTAGTAGTTTTTTCTAGATCCAGTTTTATAGTATCTATCTCATTGACAAATATTGTACCATTTGAAAGATGCTGATTTCTGTGTTTTTCAAAATTCAAAAAAAAGTAATTACACACACATTTCCGTGTCTCACTGTACCCACTCTTCCCCTATACATATAGAGCACTACAGCTTCATATATATTGTTACAAGTTCTGTAAATAGTAATTATTGTTGTGATTAATTTGTTGTAATCTGGCTAAATTGAGAGTTTATTCCATTATCTTTCATCTAAAATTATTTTAGTAACGTAACCTGGGCGGTCATTCCAAGCTCGTCAGCTTGCGAGATCGAGATTTTCGCTCACGTGATCGGTTGAGACGTAGAAATGTTGCAAAGTAGTATTCTAATCTACTCAAACCTAGCCGCAAGCTAAGTTCTAGTAGACTAGAATACTACTTTGCGACATCTCTACATCACAACCGATCACGTGAGCGAAAATCTCGATCTCGCAAGCTAACGAGCTTGGAATGACCACCCTGTAAATAGTTTCTTGTAATGAATATACAGCCCCCTGACATTCGACTGAAGTATACGGTCCCCCTATTTTTCATTGATAAGGTTTGAATAAATAAAATGAAAACTGAAAGAAGCTTCGGGAACCTTGTGGAATATTTGAGAGATCTTTTTCGATGTCTATAAATAGCCGTGCCGCATGATAAAAAGTCAGTCTCGATTGAGAAGTTGTACTGAGAGTGTATTAGCTCTGTTTATTGCGAGGCATTTCGCTGTATTGTTTTGCGTATTTGGATGTAAATACGTGTGCAACCGTTGAGTTTACGGTGTTGATTGATATATGGTTAATTGCTGATGATTAATTTAGCTGTTGTTAACGATCTTTCCTGTATATAGTGTAAACAAATCTCCTGTGTTTTCTCAAGAACTGTGTCGCACCGGATCCGTAACAATATATATATATATGACATCTGTTTGGACCACTCTGTAGTGCGCTGGGATTTTTTTTTTTTTTTTTTGTAGTAAGGAGCTTTTTGGTATAAACTTTAAAAAGGTTAAACCAATTGTACTAAATAGGAATTAATTAAAAAATATAAACTCCTCATTGTTTTTTCCAATTCAAAGCTCCCATTATACACAGATTGATATCACTAATACTTTTATAATTTGATGCGTGCATTTGTGAGAAACAGTAGTCAAAATAATGGATCAGTAAGGAATTTGTTTTATCAGTGACTCTTATATGTTTTTTTTTTTTCAATAGCTAAAGATACGTTTTATACTATTAAAGCTCTAGTGACGTGCATGGTATTCTATTATTTATAGATTTTATGTTACAAGCAACAAAATAAAAAACACCATTAAGAAGAAAGACAGTGATGAATTAGTGCGGAACTGGATGCAATCAACAATACTGATTTAATTGACACTCCACGAATACCATCACGAATCAAGGTAATTAATTAACTAGAAACTTTGTTCTGTTACTCTGAGCTGCTTATTACTGGCCACTGATTCATTTTATAATGCAGACCAAATTTTTATTTTCACGACAATGCTTATTAGTTCATGTCAAGTTATCGCCAAGCATAACATGGTAACACAACATCATAATGTACGGTAAAAGGTTTTTTTTTTTAAATCTTGAAGCAATTACTTCGTAGATATAACAATAATTTATTAATTCGGCACATATTTATAATTATTGTTGGTTATTTTTGTCGATACACTGGTGAATATAGTTTAAAAAGTAGAACTTTTAAAAAACTAATAATGGCAAATAATATATATATATATATATATATATATATATATATATATATATATATATATATATATATATTATATATATATATATATATATATATATATATATATATATATATATATATATATATACATATACATAATACATATATATATATATATAATACATATATATATCTATATATATAAAAATGGACTTTGGTAAATTTGTTCCCTAAGATCTCAGAAACTACCCGGTGGATTAGGCTGAAACTTTCACCGTTTGTTCTTTTTGGTACTGGGGAGGTTTGTAGACCAATTCGATAAAAATCCGATTGATAGTTCCTTTTTTATTCTAATTTGTCCAAATTTTTGCATAAATGCCCCAATATGACGGTTAAAAAATACGTGCACATCTTAAAATATGTGTCCATCGAAAGCGCTTATTTTTCTGCTGAAGATGGCATCTGTTAGAAAGTTCTAAGTTGTATGAAAAACGAGTTATGGGCTTTTTTTTTTGTTCCATGTTCGAAGGCTTTCCTCAACCCAATTCATTATTTAGTGTATCATCTCAACTCCCAGTTCATAGTTAGAATTGTTGAATATTTTTGTGTTTCATCTGGACTGTTTGAGGCTTTTCTTAAGTCAAATCTTAAAGTAACGTTTTTTTCCCAAGATTGGTTAATAATAACTAGATTTGGTTAATTACTTTCCATTTAAACGGAACTTTAGTGTAATTAATGGGGTTATTTTTAAATTATTTGTGCTGATTGAATTTTTTAATCATTATCCAATCTAACAGCAGAAACTTCGCCAAAATTTATGCAGAAAGATTTCAGTAGCGGATGCATTTGGCAGCTTTTTTCAACTGTCGCGGTTTGACTACGTAATAATGTTTGTCAGCTTTCACCATGTAAACAAAATATCGTCAATGAAAGAATCTTTAAAAACTTTTTTTACTGTAAAATAATCCAGCAACTAAATTAGGCAAATCCATAAACAGCACAAAAACTTCCATTAATGTGACTTTGTGCACAAATTCAAACCATCGCCAAATTTTATTACTTATTTTGGAAACATTTCGGATGAAATTGTTTAGCGCCATTTTTATGGTGACCTAAAGTATTTTAGCATATGGCTATAATATCTCTTTAACAAAAATTTGTAACATACCGTTTTACAAAGTAAGGAGGGGCAGCATTATCCAAGGTATCCCAAAAACGATTCCCGCAAATTCGGTAACATTTTAAATCGCACCAAGAACCAACAATAGTTGAAATTTTCCAAAATAACTAAAGCAAGTTTGAGGGGATCACGGGCGCACCGCTACATTTTTTTTAAACAGTTCGATCCTCAATAGACATACAGAGAAGGTAAGACTCCATGTAAAAAAAAAGTATTAACTGATAAAGCTTTTTAAACATGTGAAGTTTAATTTCATATTTCGGAAATTCTTCAAATTTGTATACGCTTAAATTTCGTGTTTTCGTTTCTAAATGAATACTATTTTGCTCTTTTTACTTACTGCTACTTTAGTTTTATGAGTAAGGAAGAACCTAGATTTTAAATCACGTCAAAAAGGTGTGTTTTAAGTTCTTTCACTTAAAATACAAAACGAATGCAAGTAACGATTGTTTCTCATAATTATTGCTAACCCAGGCAACGCCGGGTCTTTTTGCTAGTATATATATATAATTAAAAAGTGAGCATATCTATGTATGTACCTATGCATCTATGTAATTATGTCCGAGTTACTTCTCCCGACTAACAGAAAACTGACCATCGAACCAGATATCGATGGATTCGTAATTTTGCCGTCTTTATGTTTGGCTCTTTAACATGAACCTCCGATAATAATCAATTAAATATCAATAATATCAATTAAAAACTATTAGTTATAATACCTAGATTTTGACATAAAATCCCTAATTTTCGAAGGCTTTCCTCCAATCAAATTATTATTCAGTGCTTCATCTCAACTTTCCGTAATAATGCTTTGATTGAAATTTGTAGAGTGAATATTGAGAAGAAAAATCTGTTGTCATTTTTGTTTTGGTCTGTTGCGAAACATTTCCCAAGTATCATGGATACACAAAACCAGGGTTTTGCCTATTGAAATTACTAATTGATCCAATTTAAGAGTACAAATATTTTCACTATAAATGTGTCGTTTGAGTGAGTCGCGAGGGTGTCTCTGGGTAAATAATATGTGTCGTCTTGTTCTGCAGTTATTTTTTTCTTTGCTAAGGACTCTGCCATTCCAATACCACCGATCTCCATGTGCGAAAAAATCTATTTTACAAAACAACATTTTTTTTCAAATCATTCCTTAAATGAATACAATGCTACAAATAATTATTAAAAAAATGTGTTATTAAGAAACTATATTATGAACAATCTATGACAAATGAATAAAAACGATAATTTGAACTCCACGAAGGCACATAAGAATGATAAAAGCAAAATCGTCAAGTACAGATTTAAATCTAGTCTACTTTTAAAACGTAAATATGTCTAACATTTTAAAATTAAGATACATAATTATTAATTTATGTGTGTGGCGTTTTGGTAACATAAAATATTTTTAATTGTTCTTTGAGTATAAAGAAACGTGCCAGCAAATTAATCCCTACTTTTAATTGAATAGAAGAAAATATTAATGTTTAAAAATGCTAAGTGTATTTAGTAGTAAGAAAAGTTTTAAAAATATGCGATAAACATAAAAGTTATCCTCTTTACTCAAGAGCAATAGATAATCACTTTCTAAACCTTCTAGAGAATGAAGAATGAATATTTATGAGCTAAAATTCTTGAAATTCTTTAGAAAATATTTTTTGAAACTGCTACTTTTTAACAAGTTTGCTGAAACATAATTTTAATTTAATCTTAAACGGCTTAATTTAGCAGAGCATACCATTGTTTTTTTTTTTCGCTTGCTTTGTAAGCTAGCACTTGCTTCATTATTTTTAACTGATTCTTCCTTTTTTTACTAGAAAAGATTAACTATAACCAATTGATAGAAATAGTTTTATTGTAAGTTTTAATTACAAGCTTTAAATCTCAAACAAATGTGGTCAGTTATAAACGTTTTTAAAAATGAAGTTTACTTGATATTTTTCCCGCATTTGTAAACCCAGCTGGTTACTACTTAGCACTGTTTTATATCTTCTCCTCAGTTGATCCATCTTATGAGCCATATGCCACTAAAAAGGATTCTAAAGCTGTAAGTGATAATTTTTATAGCTAAAATCGTAGGTTTGCAACTGTTGCCGTTTCATCTGTGGTTCTGTGCTCAAAACTCAGCTTTTTTCCTCAATTAAAGACTTATCATTAGACCTCAATTAAAGACTTATCATCTAGAACGGTCTAGAACACATGTTACTTTAACTCTAGAACTACAAACCGGGGTAGATATCTTCCTCAGGTAAACATTGTACTTCGTTTCTAAGTTAGTCAGTGGATTTATCGATTGAAAATCTATACCATTTTTTTACCAACTAAGCTTATATAAAATTTAATTTACTCTTCCCCATTCTCCTGAGCATGAAAAAAAAATCATGTTATTATGAGTCAGGTTGCAGCGTTCAGAAGGATTTTACGAGCAAGTAACTCGTGGGGTAAATATTTATCCCGGATTTTAGTTTGCAGGTTAAAAAAATGGGTTTGTAGTTGGGGGTTAATGACACCATTTTACAGTATTTTTATACCTTTCCCAAGGTTAAAATCGCATAATCTTTGTAAATTGATGTGCTGATTTCAATGCGGTTGTTTCCTTCAGTTAAAAGTAGTACTTTTTGTCACTGAAATTGATAGAATAAGTAAAAAAAAAAAAAAAAAAAAAAAAACATGGACATAGAAAATACTTTCATTTTCCCAACAGTTATTTTTTAATTATTTTTTTTAATGTCCGATTCTTCAAACAAGGTGTGGTCTTTATGACGTCACAAATGATGCACTATGGCGCATCTTTCTACCGCATTTCCACGTTATGATAATCAAGAAGCGAATTACACTTGCGCTCTACGCTTGCTATCAACCATATCGTTGCCTATACACGTGAGTAAAGATGCGAATTAAATATTTTGAACCGTGAATGGCCACACTGAATGGTATTTCATCATTTGTGATGTCATCGGCAGAAGCGTTAAACGATAAAAGAGCACCGACTTAAATAATTTTTTAAAAATATTAAACTTAAAGAAAGTATTCAAAAAATGGTCAGATTGGATGTTTTATGCATGCTTTTTCAGAAAAAAATACTTTTAAAATTTTGGAAACGCCCCTATTATGTAAACAGTTTTCCTTTATCTTCCACAGATTTTTTTTTTTTTTTTGTAATCCAGAACAGAAGTTTCAAAGTGTTTATTCAAACTAGAAAATCGCCGTCAAGGTATGTCAGGTGAAAATTGCTTCTACATTAAAACGAAGCAATTGCCTGGTTAGTGTTATTTTGATAGTGGAAATTTTAACCCTAGTGGATTAACCCTAAACACCAATAGATAGCGTTCATTGCTGACCACTTTCCCGTTTCTTTACTTCCCTGAAATGACACAGTCTTACTTGTAAAACAGATTAGTGACCTGATCCAGTTCAGCCTTTTCACAATAAAGCATTTCCCTGCAGGTTAAACATTACCAAAATATATTAGCAAATTATCATGCCGTGACGCGATTTTCAATGTTGATGACGTCAGGAGAGTTACTCGATCGTCAGATATTATATATATATATATATATATATGAGGATGTGAATATTCACATCCATGAATGCGGTAAAAAATATTAAAAACTTAGCGAATGTTTCTTTTTTTTATGTATTAAGCATGCAGTAACATCCCTCTTTAATGTCCAGCATTGATCGTTAAGCATTTTGTTCACTATAACAATTGTAGGCACAGCAAAAATGCCTTATTTAAGATTTACCTTCCTAATATGTGAGAATTCTCGTTTTGAAGTACTGAAATCCTATACTAGTGTTATCACTTATCTTCACAAAGTTTTGAAAAGGCGGAATATAATACAAAGCTCCAGTGGAATATTAAAGCCACTCTTTTTCTTATTCGTCTTGTCACTGCTGTCCCATTTGCGCGGCCAACAACACTACTGAGTTTCATTCCCAGCTGACGGAAAAATATCTTTTCTTAGAAGCAGAAAATATATAAAATACCAAGAGCAAAAATTCAAATCAAGTTTCGTTTTGCCATATTGTTGTTAATGATGAAAATCATCTTTTTAGGAATAGTATTCTTTATTTACTTTTTTTTACTTAACAATAGCATACAAATTAACATTAAAAAAACAGAAATCAAACACACGTTTAAGCAAAGTAATCCGGATCCTATTTGTATCAGGAATAACTTAATGTATTCAAAGTAATGATCTTTAAATTAATATCTATAAAGAAATGCATAATTATGTATGTGCCTACACAAATAGATATACGCGACTCATTTTAACTACTAGGGAATGTTTGGTAAATTAATTGTTACCACCTTCGAATTTTATTCAAAAAATTCATTTGCTTATTTTTTTAGAGAATTTATCCCGGCGATTTGAAAATGCAGTTTCTGTCATTATGTATACCCTTGAGAACCATCAATTCTGAACAACGTCCTACGTCTACGTAATCCATCATTTTCTGGAGACATTTTCGTATTTTTAAAATTAGTAGTCAGTATCGCGTGTTTCCCAATTTTTAGCAAAATAACAAAGGTAATACTTTTTATAGCTATAACTAAAAAAATGGAGACATATGTCTTGAATTTATATAAATATATAAACGATCTTTTACTAATATTAGGCAATACCAAGCCATAAAACGACTTTGTGTATTTAGAAATGTATGGCGCATTTATAAAGAGTAATCTGATGAATATCAGTAGATCCAAAAATATTGTATGGATATCTCCTTATTATAAACCATGCATTATTTTATACATGCAATCCCCTTAAAACTACTTTCAAAATTAACTGGAATCATTGGATTTTGTAACAAATTTTTAGTAACAACTTTAAAGTTAAGATTTAGTAACAACTTGAAAAACAACTTTTTAGTAGGGAAATATGGAGCAAAGTGAAATACGAATAGTTAAGATACATATTTTTTTTTTCCTTTCAAGGAGAATCAATTCTAAATTTTTTTGAAAACTGCAATGCATAAAGAACAAACAATATACTTTTTATTAAAAAAAAAACTTGCATTGTAACATTTTTTTTTTTTTTCAATTTTGGAAGTTAATTTTTACCTTCAAATAAAAAGTAGAAAATTTGTACTTTTTTTTCATGAGGCAAAGTGAAAAGTAAATTTTTTTCTAAAGAATTATTTCCTATCTACATAATGAAACTATTTCTGATCAAATGAATGATTAAAGCAAAAGAATAACTGAACAAATAAATTGATTATGAAACTGTAATTTTAACAAAAAATAAATTAGTTAATTCATTTATCATAAGAAATAAATGATTTAACACAGTAGTGAATAAATCCAAAAGTAATTTAATAAATGATCAAATAAGTAAACAAAATAAACTATTTCAATTTTCCTCATTTACTTTGTCTCACATGTACTTAACTAATTGTTCAAAACATTTAACATAAAAATAAACTTAATCTATACCAATATTATAAAGAGAGAGAGAGAGTGAATTTTAGTATGTTTATATGATCGAGGTAATCTATGGAACCATTGCAGTTAATTGAAAAATTCTTTCACTGAATGAAAGATTGATTCTTACTGAGTAACATCTTTACTAATAATAAAGCGGAAAGTCTCCCTGTCTGGATGCTTGTAGGATATCTGTGACGACATAGCTTCTAGACCGTTCGACCGATTTTCATGAAATTTGGCACAAAGTTAGTTTGTAGCATGGGGATCTGCACCTAGAAGCGATTTTTCGAAAATTCGATTTTATCATTTTTCTATTTCAATTTTAAGAACATTTTCCGGAGCAAAATAATCATAATATAGACCAGTAAATTACGAAATTATCATGACGTGAAATGGGAGAGCGAATGAACATAGCCAATTGGCGAGAAATTCGTCATCCATTATTTGTAAATATACAGGCGAACCAAATGACCTTTTAATTTTCAACTACGGGCAAGGCCGTGCGGGAACCACTAGTAGGTTATAAATTATGCATACGTGTACTCATACTAATTTTTTAACTCAATAGTTTGTCTTGGTTTTCAGTTTATGTTTCGTACTGATCTTTTCTTATATACGTAAAGACAACCGATGATTGTCCTGCACTTGCAATGCCAAAAAAGGTGAAGGTTCCTTTTTGAATTGAATGATAAGAAATTGAAGCAAGTGAAAGTAAATCACGTTGGTAGTATGAAAGCCGGCAAAATATTTACATGTTTTTGAGGTTACAGAGGATAAGGTTTATAGCATTCTATTAGCCTTGGACATTGCGAACCAATTAGAGTAGCAGAATGTTAATGCAGCAAAATTTATTCGAATAAATTATAACTGGGATTCGCTTCGAGCAAATTAGTTTTTAATTCAAGTTGTGCAGATAGACGATATTAATCCGTTTTTCTAAAATTTGTAATTTTTCATGCATTTCGGGTTACCCTTTTACTTTTTTATCTATACTAATATTTTGACGAGAGAGGGTTTATTTTGTATATTTATATACTCCTGGTAATCTCTGGAACATCTGCACCTGATCAAAAAAATTCTTCTTCGTATGAAAGCATGAACTTGAGCAGTAAAATCTCTACTAAAATGGGGTCGTTTCCAAAATTTTAAAATACTTTTTTTTTTCTGAAAGAACATGCTTAAAAACATAGGATCTAACCATTTTTTAAATAATTTGTTTAAGTTTAATATTTTTAAAAAATTACTTAAATCGTTGCGCTTTCACTTTTAAAATTTTTGGCCGATGACATCACAAATGAGAAATGCCATTCTGTGTTGCCATTCAGAGAGCAAAATATTTAATTCGCACCTCTACTCACGTGTATTGGCAACGATCTGTTTGATAGCAAGCGTATAGCGCAATTTTAATTCGCTTGTTGATTATCATAACGTGGAAACACGGCGCGAAATGCGCCAAAGAAAATCATTTGTGACGTCATCAAGACCACGCCTTGTTTGCAAAATCGAACATTTAAAAAAAAATAAATTAAAAGTAACTGTTGGAAAAATAAGGGAATTTTTGGATCCATGTTTTTTTTTTTTTTTTTGCTTATTCTATCAATTTTAGTGACTAAAAGTACTACTTTTGACTGAAGGAAACAACCCCATCATAAAGAGAAGGCGTGGTTTTTGTATGTTTTATGGTTTGGAAAAGATTGATACACGATTGCAACCTACTGAACGAGTACGCTTCCAATCACGCAACCAAATTAGCAACCTATCAGCGACTCGCCTATGATACCAGAACGCAAATTAATGTTTATCGGCATACCATCGAACCATTTGGAAAGCGTCTTCAAAAGGTCTACCCCGTAGTGTAATACGGATGTTCGAAGAGCCAATGTTTAAACATAGAAGCCGTAGATTCTAAAAGAACTAAAAGATTAAGACAACATTGAAAGAGGTGTCATTTACGCATTTACCGGTGCCTCTTACCGTTAACTATTCCTTGCAGTTCCCTTGATAAACGCATGTAGATATACTTTAAATCTGTTAAAGTCGTCTCCCTTTAGGAACTGTGTACGATATCTGTATTTTAAGAACACTTTTAAGAGCCCATATTCGTTCTATTAAAATTAAAGGCGGCATTCCAATAACTTCGTTGCGAAACTTTAAATTGTATGTATGCAATGGAACTGGATCCCAAGTAAAATCAATATAGACTAATGTGATTTACCGTACTATTTTTTCTAGAGAGCAGCAGATCACTCAGGAATATTTCTCAAAATCCCATGGTCCTTGCCCATTTCCATTTCAAACATAAGCAATCTCAATTTCCAATGAAAGTTTCTTATGTTATCACCATCATCAAAACGGAAGGTAAAACGTACAACGTCAGATGTGTGAAGTTATATTGTTCAGGGAGAAGTAAAGATTGGTATCTCTTAATTAGTAAATGAAGTTAATCAATTTGTTTCAAAAGCTCATAAAAACGAAACAAAAAAAATATAATATGATATTTTAAAACAAAAAATCTGCATAGTATTTATTAAAAACGGATAATTTTTCAACTCGAACAAGTTCGGGACGGCTCCCTTTTCTTAAATAAACAAATACTGCTCTACATGTATGTAGATTTCAATTAATATTTATTTTATTATTAAAAACTTTAAACTTTATTGAAAAACTTTATTATTTTGTAATAATAAAAACAATTTTGGACTTATAACAAAACATATATAAGTATCAATAAAAAAAAAATTGTTCTTGTCAACTTATCTGCTTTAATCTTCTTTCAGAATTTTTTTTCCCGAAACTCGAATAGACTGCATACGGTACTACCTACTTAAGATATTGCTAGATAGGTATCGCTAAAAACTGAGTAAATATTTCAGCATTTCACTTTGCCCTACATTCTCCTTCATCATGTCCATGTTTCTCTCATCGTTTTGTTTGAGAATAAAAGACTTCAAAAGTTAAATTTTAGTTCTACGTTCTTAATTCGTCATAATGTGATAAATAAAAAATAGGAATTCAATAACGCTAATAATTTCTAACTATCAGCTAAAATATTACAAACTAACTGCCTAAAAGAAGGAATACCTAACTAGTTTTAATGTAGCAGTGGGAGCTCAAAAATGGAATATTTTGTCAAACTATTTTGCGAAATACAGGAGGTAATTTTTACGTCACGATCAAAGTAATGTTTAAGACATGCATTTAAGGTTAAAATAGCACATCGTATAAGTAAATATTCCGGGCTATACAAAAGCGCTTCTATATATGGCTGCGTCGGAAGTCCTCTATAGAATAAATGGGAGTTTCACACTGGGTATACGCGATTTAAACGCAAACGACGATAACCATAAAAGTTGGCGATCCTTTCGCATAAAAGATTATCAGCTTTTCATGTGCTCAGTTGGGCAGCTGTAACATGTTAATGAATAAATAAATTACTGGTGTCATCCTAGTTCAAATATGGTTAAAGAAAGAGGACAGTTTTTGTCGATCTTTTGACATTTTGCGGATTTATTTCCTCTCCTATAAATACGTATTTTTGTAAACACAGCCGAACTTGCTTAAAGCGATCTCTGTTTTAACGAGAACTCGAAGTTAGCGACAAAATAAAGTATATTTGATAGGTACACACTCGCTTTTAAGGAGCAAACGCCGCTTAGAGCGTACGATATTTTTACATTCATAAAATGCTGATTTCCTATTCAGAAAAAATAATTCTATTTTTTGGAAAAAATCCATTAACATTTTAAATTCAACAGAAAGTTAGAGATAGGGCATTAATCATGAGAACAAGTGGTAACACGGCCCCTTTGTGGAAATTCGTGGAGTGGAGGAGCATTTAAAAACTATACATCTATTGAAGAGAATGTTATCATTTCCGAGATAAACTTCCGGAAGATCTTGTAGCTGAAAGTCAAGAGAGGGAAAAAAATGAAAGCGAGCACCAAAGCGACAAATATAAAGATTTTGAAGTTAAATAACCCTAAGCACACCGGGCTTCTAAAGTGAAGAAAAACTTCATATAATTTTGAAGTCACGGATGCAAATGACAACAATAACAAGAAAGCAATAACAAGAAAGACAGAATAAGACACTTCAAATGAACTAACCAAGTTTTTTGGAACTGTATAGAAATATAAAAATAACAAAACGAGCATGTACACATTTCGTGATTTTTTTTTCATAAACCCGCTTTTTACGAACATTCGGTTATAACGATCAAATATCGCGCTCCCTTCGTGCTCGGTATAAGCAAGTTTGACTGTATATCATGTAATTCCTTAGATATGAGCAATTTGTTTCTCTTTATCACTCTCATCTTAAGTTACTAACAAATTGAAAATGAATTAATTAGCGTATTGGACATTGAATTAGAATAACATGAGTCATTAACATGTTTAAACAATGACCCTGACATCTAAGAATACTGTTTGCAAAGACATATTTCAAATCATAGTATCTAAACATATGCGTATAAATAAGGGCTATAATGAGCTAATCCCGCAGCCTTGCTTCAGGAGAAAATACATTTATATTTAAAGCATCAACTCGTAAGCTAAGTGTGTAAAGAAAACTTGAAAACTGTTTCTTAATGAAATATTTTAATTTTGATGAACTTCTAGAACTGTCCAAATAGAATGTGCACGTCTCAGTTCCTTAGGATATTGCTTTTGCTCGGAACCTCGAGTTAATTAGAAAGTTCATATTAAAAATTAACAAAACTTCTTAAAGTCAATTTCATTTTCCGAGAAAGAGAAGAACTCCTGAAGGGTATATTTAACTTTAAAGATAATTTAAAATATACATACTATAATGGTAAAGAACTATCTTTGAAATAAGTATAATTTATTTTATGCTTTGGTTTATAAATTTCTCTCATAAGAGTATTTTAATAGTTAATAGTCGCTCTTTTTTCGCCAAATTTAATGATTTTCTTTTTCAATTTTCTAAATGAAGTAGCTTTTACAGTTCTAAACAAACATTGTTTCAACCATTAATTTTTTTTTTCTTTCTAATAGGGATGCGCATATTGACAACTAACCATTCGCCTACCTAGAGTGATCCCCTGACATGGGATCCAGTCATTTATGTGCCACCATTAAGCAATAATGGCATAGATATTTTGACGCCTAACTTCCACCAGATGGGGGCACCTGGACACTCTTCGATGCGAAACTGAGCTAGAAATTTCATTAGGCCGTTTGCGTTCAAAACCAAACGAATACCCATGTGATCTTTAACATGCCGCATAATGATACCACACGCGCTTTTAACGATTTTCTGTATGTCAAGTATTACACGGGCATTGACGATTTTCTGTATGTCAAATACTACATAAGCATTGACGATTTTCTGTTTGTCAAATACTACACTGGCATTGACGATTTTCTGTATGTCAAAAACCCACTGACTAGCCACCGCGGGTCAGAACCCGAGAATATGCTGTTGCAAACCAGCTTCTTACCACCACACCACACAGCCAACGTGATCTAAAATGTTTTTTTTTTTTTGTTTTTTTGCACAATCACGTTTGGTTATTGCTTTCATTTGACTGTCTTGGCGTGCTATCATTTTATTTTCTCGCCAGCACCCTATGCACCATCACCGTCGACCGGCTCCTCACGATGCTGCTCCTATAGCGAAAGCCGTCTCCAGGTTGCATCCATATTCTACACACACGCGCATACATACACAACTACACACGCACACACACACGCACACACAAACACATACACTTACACACACATACACATACACACACAAACACATACACACATACACACAACTACCCACACATTCATGCCTGCACACAGACACAAACACATACCCCGCCCCCACGCACACAAACACTCACTCATACACACAACTACCAACACTCATGCCTGCACACAGACACAAACACGCATGTCTACACACACACAAAAACCCTACACACAAACACACACGCCTATACACACACACACACACACACACACTCGTGATTGCGAAAAACATAATTTGAATTCAAGATGACAAAATTCAAATTAATTTCTTTTTTTTAAATATAATACCATCAAACTTTTTACAGATCTATTACCACTGTACTAGGTAAATATTGCTCTAAAAGCATTTGCAAAATATTTTCCCATGTTCATACAACTTGTCTGAAGCCTCGTATTCACGAGAACAAGTGGGAGTGGCGAATCAAATTGGGTACCGATCATACAGCTGCGTGCTACTTCAACCATACAATATATTTGTTAAAACATCAATTAACATTTGTTCGTTCTTAAATATTCTTTCTGCCAGTTTTTGCTACATGAGATAACCAGACAAAATAAATCTTTGGCAGGTTGATCAGCGATCCACCTCTGGCGCATTTGGTGAACAGTGGTTGGCGAGCTAGGCGACCAGGGAATAGAGCCACCAGTGTATAAAATATCTTTCTCCCTCTTATACTAACGTAAGCGGAAAACCAAGCTTAGATATGCTTAGAGTAATCACACTCAGCTTAGCAGGCATTTGGCCCGCTAAGCTTTCATCAGTGGCCATGTACAAACGCTTATAAGTACGGATATAAAAATTAATGTTTAGCAGGAAAACTCCAATAAAGTATTTTATTCCTTTAGACAAGAAATTTCAATTTAGTTTTGATGAAGTAACCAAAACTAATTTAGGGACATTTTCAAAAAAAAAAAAAAAAAAACAAAGGAAAAATCAATTTTCTTAGCTTTCCTGTAAGAAATATTTATCACTAGTCCAAAAATGAAAAAGGTGGAAATATCTCTTTCACAGAAATTTTGTGACTACAGCTTCATCCGACTGGTTTCCGTTTCTCCTATATTTTGCCGATGCCGAAGCCCTAGGTATGAATCTATTTTTCTTGTGTGGTGTGACTTAAAAAATACTGCTGCATTTTTATAAGCTGTGTTTTTAAATAAATATTTTCAAGTTGCTTGGAAAATGTTAATTCACTGTGTTTTGTTTTTGATTTAACTTTTGCTCTTTTGTTTTTGGAAACGGTAAGATTTCTTCACCACTAAACAAAATAATTATTTTTTGCATCATAAAAGTTACTCGTATTTACTTTTTTCAAGAAAAAAATAAATAGAGAGCTAAAAGTGGTACAATTGTGAACTTCACGAAATGTTTTGGGGAAAATCCCATAAAAAAGGCCACTAACGCTCTGAATACATACAACATGAATGTACAAACAAACCATACTTCAAATTGTAACTCTGAATGTCATCCAAAAAGATAAAAAAACGAGACTAACTTCATGTTTCTAATTTCTCCAGAAAGTACAATATAGGTAGGGTCATCTTTACATCATGGTTCCAACCCCATTCCTTCCCATTTGGGTTTTTTTAAAAGTACGTAGCTTTATATTCATGACATTATAACACCTTTTTCTGGATTGAGACTACATACAATTACATCAACGATTAGGCGTAATTGGAACCTTTTTTGGCAGTCTGCCATGAGAAGCTTGGTTTAAAATGGCAATGATATGTCACAGAAAAAGCACGAAAAAACATACAAACATGGTTTATAACTTGAACTGAATTAAGATCCAAGATTCGACTAAGGTAGCTTTAAAATCAAAAGTATTCCTTATGTAAGAAAGAATAATAGCAAATACTTTCTTTAAGATGCATTACCTAGTAACTTAATATCAGATAAGCTTTACATCTGCTAAAATAGTTGAAGCTTTTACAAGAGATACGGTGATTTTTTTTACAGCAAGTCAACATTATTTTGTGGAAGCATTCCTAGATACTCTCAAATGTAGCGCACCTTTTTCTAGATTGAGACAACATAAAGAGACAACAACGATTAGGCGTCATTGGAACATTTTTTGGTAAATTGCAATGAAAAGCTTGGATTGAAATGGCAATGATACGTCCCAGAAAAAAAGCACGGAAAAAAAAGTCAAACACGGGTTTTGATTTGAATTAAATTAGGATCGAAGACTCAACTAACGTAGCGTTAAAATAACTAGTATAACTAACTCGTATGTTGGAAAGATTAATAGCGCATAATTTCTTTAAGATGCATTACTTCGTAACTTAATACAGTCGAACTCGCTTATAACGATACCTGATTTAACGAGAACCTGGATTTAGCAAAGAAATTTAAAAAAAATGCTTGGCTGGTACAGTGTTAAGTCTATGAAAGCATAACTCGCTTTTAACGAACAAGCCCCGCTTGTGATTAATGTGCTTTGTGATTAATAACTTTTGCTGATTTCCAGCTCAGCTTATCCTGTCTGGAGAAAATTTCCTATAACATTCTGAAGTTAACCGAAAATTTGTGATATACATCATAAATACCGAGAACAAGCGCAATTGAAACAATTTCTTTGGTACCGCAAAGAGATTTTTTTTAAAAAAGGAAAAAAAAATCAACTATGATGATTTTTTCTGATTTTTTTCACGAACTCGTTTTTTACGAGCACTTTGTTATAACGAGCAAATATCGTGATCCTTTTCCGATCGTCATAAACGAGTTTGACTGTATCACATTTACTTTACATCAGCTAAAACAATTTCTGCTTTTACAAGAGATACGGTAATTTTGGTAACAACAATTCAGCATTATTATGTGGAAGCATTCTTAAAGACACTCAAAACTAGCGCTGTCTTTTTCTTAATAATTAGGCAGTCGGGTATGATAAAATAAGTGATCATTAAGAAAGCCATTCATTGCAAACAAACGACTCGATAATTTACACGCTTGTAGATTTGTAATTAACTAAGGAAGAGTTAATTGAGCGGATTGTTGCTGTTAAAACGCAGATATATAGTTTTGATATAGTAGAGTAACTTCGCAAATGAATGGCTCTTAGATTTCGCATCACTAAATCTTTGAAAATATTTAGTTTGCTAATTAAAAGATTTATCATTACAGCTTCCTCTAATGAAAAAATGAAAAGGCTGTTCTGTGGATTGCTTCTTAGAAAAGACTTGCTATCATTCATTTGTGATCAAGGATTCATTTAAATTTGTGTTTTTTAAGGACATTCCATAAATTGTTTATCATTTTTGAAAACTACTCTTTGTTACAATCTTTCCTAATTAGTAGATAGATAATTTGTCTCTTTATTCAGTGGATTTTAAAATATCTTTAATATAACGACTGTTTGCTATTTCACTATTTGGGTTGATTTATTTGTAAAGATTTAACGTCATGTATATTATTTACAGCGTCACGGTAAAAACGTTTCTTATTCCGATTATGGTAGTGAATTTACATCAGTGTTCAGTGGGGGGGGGGGAGCAGAGACTAAAAGTTTGGGACCCCCTGGTCTAATCAGTGGTACCCCTGCTCCTCGCCATACATCAACTAAAGGCCGGTCATTTGGTTTGTAAGCTTCCCGCTATCTGGACCAAATCCATTCACGGGACGAATGTGATTAGGTTGGAAACCACTATTGTATACTATGCTAGCGTGTGTTACTTTAATCTTCAGAAATAATGAAAATAATTTAACATGGGGTAAGTGCTCCTGTAGTGGGCCATAAGGACATAAAACTGCTTATAAATATTATGTATATGACTCAAAATCGGGTATGATGCATTCCCCAATTCCTTTACCTCTTCCCAATTATCATTCAATATGTTTGTTGAATGATAATTGGGTTGAAGTTGTGAGTACTTTTTATTAAGTCGCAACAAGTTATTTTATTTTAAATGGTGTGCCCATCATTCTAGTTTACGATTCTGCTTATTCTTTGTTAAGAAGACACATCATCTTTAAATGTTAAGTACCCTATTTTTTTTCAATCTACTGTAAATTTAGTTTTAATTATGTTTTATTTGATTGTATAACATAACGTTTCAATTAAAAAATAAACTCCACCTTAGACTCATTTATTTTTAGAGGGGTGGCCGACCACTCGGTACTGAATTCTCATGCATTTCCAATAGTCGGCCATGGCAGATTGACAACAGATTCTATACTGTTTAATTGATCTACACAGTAGTCGACTGCGTACTTAATTTGAGTTTTCTAATGTTCATCAAATAATAATTAGAATAAAGTATTGACACAGCGGCAATTTATCTGTTTTGAGTAAAAATTCCCTTGATGATTACGTTATTTCTTCAAAAGAAAATGTTTAAGCTTTGTGCCTCACATTTTTTTTACAAAACGATTCATTTCGTTATTTTATTGCTTCTAATGTTGATTTTAATTAAGAATTATCGAAAACAGATGTTGTAAATACAGTCCAACGATGCGTTTAGAATAAAAGTTCTATTACTCAACATGTCATTACCAAATGTTGATTAATCTTTTTTCCTATCAAATCATCTAACGTTGGTGATTTGATTTTCCTAAGGCTAATTATTTCAAATGTTGGTACCACTCCTAATTACTACTTCTATAACCTAATATTTAATTACTTGGGCTTTATTTCTCTAGCAAATCAAAATGTATTTCTAATTTAAAATAATACTGATTTAGCTTAAAAATTGCATTACGTAGCTACAAATTCCATTTTAGTTTATTCATTGTTTACTATTATTTTCTTTGAAAGCTGTATGATTGTCTGCGTGACACCGCCCCCCCCCACTCTTCTCAATTGACTTACATACAAACCCGTCATTTGGAAAATCAAGGGGGGGGGGAGCAATTGACTCTGGATTCTCAAAACATAATGCAATTATGCATTTTGCTTTTAACCTTTAAAATGCATTGAATTCATACCCTCTGCCCTCCCTCTCCCCACTTTCCCTGAAAAACTTCCTTGACAATTCTAATTCCGCTCTCTGTGCCATGATCCCCCCCCCCCCCTTCCTTTCCCCATGCGCATCCCGGTTAATTAATACAACCATGTTTTTGAGGAACAATATTTTTTGCCTTTGTTGTCCCTCATTTTAGCCTTTTTGCGATTTTCATTGTTCACGGCGCTTGTGCCACCCAATGCTGCAAATAATCGAGAATTTACTGCTAGTCCAAAAACATAACACCCGATGTTCTGATACAAATGCGACCATTACAATATTTTCATGGTTAAGTTTTAAAGTATTAATACGTAAATGAGTCTTTATCATTGGGTTTGGTTTAGAAAGTCGATTCGACGAAAAATTAATAAGTATTCAGTCAACAGCATTAAAAATTTCCAACTGATTCAATATTTTTGCTCCTTAAGGTTACAGTGGACACTTCTTTTTTTTCATTGAATGATCTAGATGCCTAAAACTTTGTGTGCTTGTATATTTATTACATCTAAAACAATAAAAAAATTGTGCCAAAAAGTGAGTATTTTTTCAGAAATTAAAAAAAAAAAAAATAAACATAAAATTTGCAAGTTCAAATTACTCCACGATTGGTTTTCAAACTTTGAATTTCCACTTGTTTTTCAATCATTAGGCATAGTTACATTAATTTACGCATTTCATGTAATGTTTTATGAGACAGTTTATAACAAATGGCTGAAAAAGAAAATATATGTGAAATTTTCAGCAAATATGGCATTTTAACAATAAAAGAGTTGAATTTAGTATCTTACTTAACCGTCATTACTGAAATTCATGCGTACAACTACAGCTAGATATACTACGAATTTATTTCTAAAGTTTCATTATAATCTGATAAGTATTGTGGTGTATGGAACATTTTAAGTTTATCTTATTATGTAAATAGTGACAGCAGTGTATATGCGTGCTGCAAAATGTAAACTAAAGAGAGTGATCACGGATGCCAAAAACAAGAAAAAACCTATAATTCAATAAATTATGCATGAAATAAAAAAATCCTGTTGCCCCGAAAAGAAAAGCTGATATAAAATTAAAAAAAAGGCTAAAAAAATTTTTTTTTCGAATTTTTGCTCAATTTTCAGAATTTTTAGTATAGTCTTAAAATAAAATTAAAAATAATAATAATAATAATAATAATAAACAGTACAAAAAATCATAGCACTGACATTTAGTAATCAACAAAAAAACTTATTTTTATTACTATCACTTAATGTCTGAAATGAAAAGCTGATGATTCCATGACATGTAGCAGGTAATAAAAGGAGTCATTTTTAATCAGTTGCATGTAGCAGGGTTTAGCTAGCTGATTACATTATCAGACATTTGTGTGGAGAAGAAAATTATTACCCGCAAAGAGGCTGGCAGATGGGGATTTGATCTCACGATTAATCAGACATGTCAGAGATCAAATGAAAGAGATAAAGGAATTTCGCCGGAAAGATTGGGATCTTGATCGATAGCTTCTAGTAACAGAAGGAACTAAAAAGAGTTAGGAAAGAAAAACTTGAAGAACAATATGGATGAAGTTTTCAGAAAACTTTTACGGTGTTCCTTCAGCGTGCATGTGAAACATTTAGTTGCTACTTTGTTAAAGGTTAACTTATGAATACTTAAATAAGTTAAGTTACATGATATAAAATTGTAAATTAAATAGTATTATATCGTTTTTAGTCTGTCGGCATGTATTTAAAATAAGTACTTTAAATCTTTTAAGATGTAAATCACTTAATGATTAAGAATTAAATGTTCATAGAAATGACAAATTTGAAAAAAAAAAAAAAAAAAAAAAACACCATTAATAGCTAAGATAGCAAAGAGACTGAATAAAACTAAAACCTCCAGAGCCAGAAAAAAATTTTAGGCACCGTTATCTTTTAAAGTTGCAGTGTAAAAAAAAAAAAAGTTTGCGTAAAAGATCCATGAGTCGGTAATACATTTATGTTTCCAGTAGAATTTTACCGTAAAATTATATTTCACTAGAAACGCTGTGATACGGAATTTTATGCTACAAATCATAAGTCACGTGGGGGTACCAATTGACACTTCAATCTCGTACTTGTTCTAATAAAATTTACAATACTAGGAGGCTCTGCCCCCTACTCACTAAAGCTCACCAACCCCCGAAGATTGTATTGCAATCTTATTTGATTCGTAAAGAATTAAATCGTCAATTAGAAAAAAAAAGCAGATTAAAAACGCATTATGAGCTCCCTTTGGATCAAAAAGAACCCCTTCCCCGGGTTTCAAAATAACTTGTACCAACTTGCAGAGCCTTAAGAGCTAAGGAGCTCCTGAGCATTGCAAAACTGCTGTTTTGTACGTTTGAAAAGTCGCTTTCATATTCGTGGTCTCAAGTAATATATTTTGCTCTTTATCTCGGGGCTTGAATTGAGTTGAGCCTTCGATTTTCCGTTAAAATTGAAACCCTTAAAGTTTGTGAATAAGAAAGAAGGAACGTGCGAGTCAAAAAGACATTACTATGGCGACGGCAAATAAAACATCAATGATTTTAATGGAGATGTGATTGTTCGAAATTGATGTCTAACGGCCCGTAACTTTTTTTCCTTTAGAGATAGAAGCTTAGTTTTTCGACCATCGGTCGAGTTAGATCTGGAGTAAAAAAAGACGCTCTTTCCAGTGATGTCAAAAATAAAACTGTGCGACAATTCCTCCGCTTTTTTCTGTTAGAATTAATGAAGAAAGTAGTTCTACATTTTAGCTAGGCCTAAAAAAATCGAGCTAAAAACGCAAATAACTCCCGCCGTATTTTAGAACGCAGGAAATTCTACCCTTTCTAACAACATATAATATTAATACGTGCAATTACTTTTTCACCCATTTAATAGGCAATTTACACGAAACTTAAGCTTAAAAAACTAATTAAAAAAATAATTCGAATTTAAAAAATAAAACCCCACGTGCACACCCTCGGGGCTGAAAATAATTTTGTACAACTTTTCAAGGCTGTAGGTGGTATGGGGTCTCCTGGACGTAGGCCTGCCACAGATTTCCTTCCAGATTTTCTCTGAAACCTTACTTTTATTTACTACAAACAAAAAACGTGTCTTTACTCTAGAAAATTAAACGGTATTTCTCTGCACCTGCGAAATACGAAACTTTCCTTCCATATCGGGCTAGTGAAATATTGAGAAAATCATTGTATATTAATTATCAGAAAGATGCATACTCATATCACGGCCAAGTTACCTGTTTGCAGCACATTAGTTAGATAGTATACAAGCAAGGTGTACTAAAACTATTGTTTGTGAGTTATTACCAATCTTTAATTTAAGTGACTATGGCAAAAAATCTTTCAATTACAAACATCAAACATCGAGTTTTAATTTCATTTATAATTTGCATCAATATACTAAAAAAAAAAAAACACTATTTGTTGCAAATATGCAGGTTAAAACAAAGTACGTAATATTTCACTGACCGTAAATAAAATATGTTTGAGCAAAATAACTCCATTTATGTTTTTTATTTTATTAATACAAGTGCTTTTTATTTAAATCGTCTTAATGCACGAGGTGTTTAGTGGAATCAACTTTTCGTAAAAGTTCCTTTCAACTAGTTGACTGGTGTTTTTCGATGTCTTGATGCAAGACAATTTAATTGAACCAACGTTTCTTGTAATGGGCTGAATTCATTTGAACATATGCTTCACAACGCTGTTAAAACTAAAATAGTTTACTCGTGTGTTGAGCAAACGTTTGGCAATGTTCCGATGAGTGTAATCAACTAAAAAGTTCCTTATACCCCGCTCAACCCAGGCACAGCCGACTGTCGTTCATCACACGACAGTCACCAGGTTGAAAAGTGAAGGAAGCAACTGTCATTCTTCACACGACAGTCGGCTGTGCCTGGGTTCTGCGGAGTGTAAGCAACTTTTAAGTTGATTGCACTCATCGGAACATTGCCAAACGTTTACTCAACACACGAGTAAACTATTTTAGTTTTAACAGCGTTGTTAAGCAACTGTTCAAACGAATTCAGACCCACTTCCAAGTAACCACCCATTCAAAAGTTGATTCAACTAAGTTGCTTTGTGTGAAGATGGCCTAACAGACGATACTTATATTGGTAAAAGCCATCGTACTATTAAGCACACTACCAATATCAAACAAATATAATTTTATTCAATACAAACTCTACAGTTTTGTTCCGAATCGTTACACATATTAAAATAGAGATGGCTAACAATTTTCCATTTTGAAATCGGTGAGGATAAAAGCTCTTAGTGATTTCATGTCATTTAACATCATAAGGAAACGCTCCATCAGCGCTTATAAAGGAAGGGTATCAAAATCAGTTGCAGTTTCTTGGAACTACAACAGCAGGCACATCATGAAACTTCCAAGTGTACATTAAAAGGCTCTTTTCAAGTGGTTAAAATGACAAAAAATGTAAATACAGTATCATGCAGTCGCACAAGAAATTAATCAGAAAACATTTTAAATGTTTTTAAGGGTTTTAAAATAAAGACTTATCGAAAATTCCTTTAATCCGAAGTTATTTAATAGAGAAAGTTTAAAAAAAAATCATTATTTATAATACTGTACAGCAGGATAGTTTGAAAATATATGCGATTTTTTTTTCTCCTAAATAACAGGACACCCCTCAATATTTTTAGACTTGTGGATATTAATATTCTGAAAGAATTTTAACTTCCTATTTCAATTGAAAAAGGGTGCTCCACCCCTTCTCCCAAACTTTACAAGTATGGGGAGGGGAGTTAAAAAAATATATTCAACTGAAAAAACAATGCTACATATTAGAATGTACTCGAGTAACATGCGTATTCTTTGCAATAAAATAAATATTTACAAAAAAACTGTTGGGGAAATTTAATGTTTCTAAATTTGACATTTTCTATGCTATTGCAAATGTTAAATTGAGGGGTCATTGAACACCCTCTTAAAGTTTGAGTTTGAGGATAAAACTTTTACAGCATAATGCTATTAGTAAGTCTAAAAAAATAGGGGTTGACCTGGACTCTAGCTATAAAATAGTTTTTTTTAACCACCCAACTGTACAGGTTTTTATGATCAGTAGATAAAAATAGCCTACTTATGATTGTTTTTGTGTGATTTTAGTTTTAATCGATAATTATTTCCACTTAACTTCCATATTTTTAAATTTTAGTTTACGATATTGAAACACACGACTAAGTTTCCTTCGTATAGTTAGTATGGCTTTCTCACTTATTTGTAGTCCCGTATACACATATTATGTACTTATTTCAAAGAAACAGAAGCAGGCATCACAAGTTGTTTACCAATTAACACTGCTCAATCCGATAGAACAAATCCAGATTTGATTTGTTTGTAATGCTGCTTGACGAATTTTACGTATCAGCTCAATGTAGTTGTATATTTCAGTATAATTAGGGATTAGAAAAACCCATTGGGCTACAAATAGTTGAATGTTTTCCGACTTCATGAAATTCAAATGTAGAAAAGAGCCTTTTGAAATGATTTTTAAGATATGACTTTTAAAACACGAAATAAAACGTCATGAGAATGTGAAGCCCTCCATTTTGCCCATGTTGACCATTGGCATTTTCTCCACGGATGGCTCATCGTCAGGATCCTTTGGCGCTGGTCTAGTGGATCCTCTGCAAGACATTGTGGATCGCAACTCATGCCACAACATCACAAGAATAGGTTCCTAAAAATAACGAACATAACACATGAAACAGATTTAGGTTTTAAACAAAGATTTATTAAACATCCATTATATTTCGCATGCAAAGATTGAAAAATGTGGATGTGCGATAATTCGAAGCTTTTTTTTTTTTAATCTCAAAGCATTGATTGGATCCCAAATTCTTTAAAAGGCGTTTAGAAGTTCGCATAACTCGAACTATCAATATTCCAAGGTTTTAGCCGATCCCTTGAGACTTCGAGGTATTAAGAGGTAACTGTATTTATTTGAGTTTTAAATCTTTGACGTACTTACTGCTACAAACATTTTACAAAAGGTTTTACGCATTGAGATACAACGACGACTATAGACATGACTTTTTCTGAGCTAGTAATAGAACTCTTTAACATCTCTGAAACGTCATTTATTGCAAGTACCATTGAACGCAGAAGCCACCTTTGAGACGTTATTTGTTTTAAGTACAGTATAGATTGACGTATTTTTCATTCTTCTCGAGTGTTATCGCATACCCTTTGACGACTCCTAAACGCTACTCTTTTCGTGTGCTTTCGTATAATATTTAACGTGTCCTTGACGACATTTTTTTTAAATACGATTGCAGTTTGCATCTTATAAACGTCATTCATTAGAACTGCAATTTTTTGCCAAAGATCTTGATGCTCCAAACATTAGATGTGCATTTAGAGACTCGTGGACGGTGTCATTGTATATTAATTTGTTAATGGTTAAAAGATGTTGAATAGTTGAACTATGACTAGCCCCCACTTGCTCAGATTTATCTGAGCATTTAAAACCGATCAACCCAGCAATTGGTAGGTGCGAGGGTACTTTGGCTAAAAAAAAGTTTAACATCTGAATTTGAACATAGTTTTGTAGCATTTTATGGCAAACCTACGTGTTTGATATTGTTGTTTATTAAGTTACCAGCTTTGTCTCGTGCAGCTGAACAATGAAGACTTGCTTTTCAGTTACGAAAGCAGTAAAAGCATTGGTCAACAAGCAATATATTTCGTAGAATTTTGCGAATATCCAACTTCAGTTTGAAGCATCGGTAAGCTTAATTATGTTCTATCTAGCTTTAATTCAAGCAGCGCAATAAGTATTATAACCAAAAGATGTCAATTAGTGGAGTACAATTCTACCAGTACTTTTTTTTTTTTTACAATTCAGTTGAACGGATGTAATAGAAATTCAAGCTATTGATATGTTTTTGGCTAAAAATGTATTTATGAGTTGTTTTGTATGATAGTAAAAGCGAATTGATAGTGAAGCTTTTGACATGGAGAAAATAATGCTGAATACACTGTAGATCATATCAATCTTATTTACGATATGTTACATAGAATGTATCGCTTGCAGAAAATGATTGTTTAAAAACATAGTTGACTATTAATGAATGTAGAAAACCATGCAGATAACTTTACATTCGCTCCAGTTGATTTTACGTCAACAATACCCGTTTGAAACAAGAATCGGTAAGAATGGCTTTTAGTAGTAATGTAATATCATCAGAATTTTCCGAGTAAGTATACCCAAACCATCTTCTAAATATTGCATAGTGACAGTCAAGCAGCGTCTTCAAAATAGGTTAACAAAGTATGGGATTTCTTATATTTCTTTTTATATTTCGTAAAAAGATTTTTAGCTTTTGAAACTTTTTTTTTGCAACTCTTTATATTTTATATTTTGGAAGCAGAAGTTTTAATAAAAATAATTTATTTAACGATAGATAATATTAGCATTATTTTAAACAATTTCATGTAATAAATTATGATTATTGTTCCACACAGCTAACTTATCAGAAAACCATACGATAGTGCATCTTCGCAAATTGCAACCGAACGAGCAAAGTGAAGCATATTTTATAAGTAAAAATTATATCTCTCGTGTCTCTGCCATCGAAAAAAGAGTTTTTTTATGTCTACCAAAATTTTGAGAAAAGTCTGAAAATATAGGTAGTTTCCTTTAGTAACGGATCATACCGTTTACTCACTGTGCAGCTATACGCCTGCCGTATGCAGATGGTGAAATCGTATTCTACCTTCAATTTCTCGCCAAGTATTTAAAATTGGCATTTTTCTCAAAATTTGACTTTAGGATATTTTATCTCGATAACGGTGGTGTGTGGGAAAATAATTCTTTCGTCCAAAAATGTATCAATATACCCTTTTGATTGCTACCTTAAAAAAAAAAAAAAAAGTTTCATTACTTTCTTCGTGTGGTTCCCTGGTTAGGACTTTGATAGACTATCTCTCTTCTTTACAAAGTATTATAAAACTTACTCTGTCAAGCATTTTGTTGGCTTTCCATGCGAACTCCATAATCACAATCACCACTCCAAGGCACGATCCGATTCCAAGCACCAGGAAAACGCCTCCCACATTCCTAATACCCATTTCGTTGGACGAAGAACCGGAATCATCGGGGCAACGCTCAGTTGCTTTCCACCATTTGTCTTTCAGTATCTGAAGTTGTTGGTTCTCTTGTAGAGCTAAAATGCCACTCGACAACAAGCTTCTGTAAGGAGATCCTGTAAAGTATAAACAGATATTACATCTTTAATATTCATAGGTACATTTCACTATCACATATGTTAAACGTTATCAAGTTTTCTTACTTGTTGATTTTTTTTTTTTAATTTTATTATATTAAAATCAACTTTTAACTACAAGTACAGGTAGTTATCAAAATGATGGAAACACTTGGAAATTTTTTTGAGGATCGCTACTCTGCCGTAAATGTTCTGTTTTTAAAGGTGCCCTTCTTACTCGAATCACTCACACTGGTGAATACAGATGCTGATTGAGTTCTGTGGTCACTTTTTCTGCTGTTGTTCGCTTTTTAGACTTTTTGGCTTCAATACCCGTCGACCTCTTTCACTGAGCTTCTCTTTCCGCCCCACTATTTTGCTTTGCCGAGCTTGTTTTACAGCGCTGTGCGTATGCTGTCATAACTTCAGATATTGTAAATCTATAAATGCCAGAAAATTTAGATGTTTCAGCTACACTTGCTCCAACTAGACGTTCCCCAACAATTTGGCCTCTTTAAAAATTTGAGAGGTCCGACATTTCACGCGCTTAAAAAAATCCAAGACTTCCAGAACTTCCGTTAAACAACCATATACTACCAGAATATAAACATTACTATTTATTTAAAAAAATATATCTAGTTTTGATAAGCATTCAAAAATACTCCTTTTATTCACAGGAGTTTTCATTATTTTGATAACTACTGTACGTCAACGTACAGCTTATATTTTCTAATGCGAGAAAAAAATCATAACTGTGTGTTATTTAAGAAACCTTAATAAATTTGCTACGTAAAATCCAATAGATTTTTGAACTGCAGTGACGTCAAAGACATTCAATCTGAAGTGATCAGTTTTTTTGTATTTTACTGGTGCTCAAATTATGTAATCAGTGTGCACTTTGCACTAACATAAAATGTCATTGCTCAAAACATGAATAAAATAATTTGAAAACATTTTTTAAAAAATAATAATGCTTTTGAATTTAAAGATTTTAAATGTTCAACCTGTGCTAAACATCTGCATAAAAATAGTACCGGGTGGTGTGGCAATTCCATATCCTTTTGAGTCCAGCTCTCCTCCAATTCTCGTAAGATCGCAGTTCCTTTCTGTGACGTATTCTATGCTCATAGATTCCATGAGAAATGCGTAATTTCCCATTCTTACACGTTCTATACCTTTGTCATTGTCATCAGCAAATACAGAAGGTCTCTGAGATTCCATGAAGGACCACATGCGCTTGTAAACCGGATACGTTGATTCCTAGGAAAAAAAAACCTCTTTCATGATAAACACGTACATTAAGGTCAAGTACAACACCGATTAAAACACAATAATATTCACATTTCAATCCAAAATAGTAATGTGTCGAGATAAAGTAAACAGTAGCATCTACATTTGGTGACTTTTTTTTTTTTGAGCAATCACGATTGCTTATTGTTCTCACTTGACTGTTTTGATGTCCTATGATTTTATTCTTTCCCCCATCTCCCTCTGCATCATCACCGTATGCCGGCCGCCTCACGATGCTACTCCTCTCGCGAAAACCGTCTCCAGGTTGCGTCACTTACTTGTCTACACTTACACATACACATACATACACATACACCTACACATACATACACATACCCCTCCCCCCACACAAACACACACGCCCACATACACACACACACATACACTCGTGATTGCGAAGAACATAATTTGAATTCAAGATGTCAAAGCTCAATTTTTTTTTTTCTGTTTTGTTTTTGCCTTTTTGTCAGCTATTACACTTTAACTTTAGCTTTATTGTTCATGCTTGCTTATTTGCTTTCCGCTGAAAATTATTCCCTATTGTTCGTATGAAATTCAAAACTCATTTCTTGAAATCTCAAAAACTCAGCTCTGCAGATACTGCCCTTCCTCCTCTCGAAGCAGTAACCATACGACAGTTTAGGGAATTGCCATTTAAAGTAAATACTAAACAACTAGCCTCATGAAGGGGTAAATTGTTCCTTCTCGACTTTTAGTACTATAAAATTAATTATTAAAAAAATCGTACAAAATACTACACAAAAAAACAGTAGTTACATCATAGTGCACATATTACTCTATTTTAATTTCAGAATAAAAATTATAAAACTACGTTTTCGTAACAAATTTTGAGCTTGTTTAAAAAAACGGAGCTTCTAGCTCGGCTCTGCCCTACTGTTAAATTAACTTAGAAAAAAACATTTATCATTGAAACAAAAGAAGACGCAATGCTTATGATTAAAAAATAAGATTCAGTTCAACCGAAATGCAATTTTAGAGAAATCGTCTTCTCAGGCGTATACAGAAATAATATAAAAGAAATAAATTCCATTCGTAAGCAAAATCAAAATTTCCTCCTGACTCCATTATAACTTTTTCATTTTTTTTTTTTTTTTTTTTTTTTGCAATCATTTGTTTGTTCTGCAAAGCTACTGTACTTTGTTTACTGCGTGATGAATTTTTTCTTTAGCATTTGCTGATTTTCAAATACCGATTAAAGTCTGGAAAGCTCTAATTTTGTTTAGCTTAATTTTACTTTATGAAAATTTGCAGTTTCTGTAAACTATTCTTAAACCTTATTCTTTTTTTAAATAAAAAATTGCTTTAAAATTAAATGTAATTTAAACAATAATGCAATACCAAACAAAATACCGACTGAAAATTCAATAAATCTTTACCGAGACACTTGCTCTTAAGTCAGATTTTCTCCAGCACAAAACATACTTGAAAGAGTAACGGTTTCAAGCAGCAACATCTTTAGTTTATCTTTAGTTTAGTCCAAGCAAAAGTTCGACGTAAATTGCAATGTATGCATCCTATCCACTACGAAAAATTAATTGCAATGCGTTTTGAAAATCATATCAGCTCTAAAATGTATTTGCATTACGAGGTACTACGATTTATATGACGCAACTTTGAGTTTTACGGTTTTAAAAGAATTTATTTTTAATTTGAGTACTTTCGGTATTGTGTGTAAAAATTTCATACACGGAGCCCAAAATTTTTGTAAATTTCAGTTCACGAACACGACTGGTTTGTTTCACATTAGATATTAATTCTGGCAAAATTTAGTGCCAAAAATTTTTGCCAAAAGGATTTCAACTTGACATTATCTCATCATAAACTTGATAAGTAAGAAATTGGTTAAGGAATAAGAAAAAAATCGTATACGGAAGTAATTGGGGGAAAGCTTGAAAATATTTTGGTTTTTGCCATATGGGTCTGGAATGATCGTACTAAATTTACAATACAAGTAACACATATCAATTGTTTCTTCTCAAAGAAATGAAAGAATTTAAAGACATAAAAAGCGATCAAATGCGTTTTGCAGTGTCAGCACAAAACTGCTAGAAACAGTATTTAAACACGATAAATTAGACGCATTGTTGCGTCTCTTGTAACCGTAACTTTTGCTTTTATGTTTAACCGCCGCTATTTTTTAATTGGGTGTTTCTTTCCTGAGCGATCCGTCTCATTTCAGCTGGTTAGTTTTTTTTTTTTTTCTGTTCGTGGTTTAAGCGTTTGGGAAAGGTTGCATGCTTGGGGAATCTTACCCAACAGAAAGAACTTTGTGAAGTGGGGTCTGGTTTTCTGCCTGATGACGTATCAGACCTCGCTTCACGTACTTGTTTTGGTATTATTTTGTAGTTGATATTTTCCCCCGTGCCGCTACAAGAATTCATTTTGGATATTTTGAGATCCATTTACAAGGAGCACCCCAGTTTTAAAAGTAATATTTCCAAAAAAAAAAAGTTTAATAGTCCACAAAATACTTTGCAAAAAATGTATAATGAACAAAAATATCAATTCAGTAAGTAAGATTTACTTGGAAAACAAAAGGATTTTTAATTAAAATTTCTTATTTTTAATTATTCATTTTTTTAATCATATTTCAGATTTTTGAGAATGTACAAGATGAAATACCATTCACTTCTCTGTACATCACGAGAAGGATGCGATGAAAATCCCCAAATCACAATAATAACACACTTTAACCCTGGAATAAACCGTAAATATTCAATAACAAACAGCAAACGGAGGGTATTTTGAAATAGGTGATTTAAACCATTGAAAATCCCGTTGCATTGAAGAAATTAACCTTGTTCAGAGTCCAATTATATTGGTTATTTTGAAATCCATTTCGCAGACACACCTCAATTTTGAAAGTAATATTTTGAAAAAAAAAAAAAAAAAAACTCGTTTAATAGTCTACAAAATCTTAGTAAAAAATACGTAATGGAAAAAGGGTATCGATTTAATAAAAAAGATATACTGAATAAACAAAAATATTTCCAATGAAAACATAATGTCCGCTTGAATTATTTTAAACATGGAAGTGAAATTTGAAATACTTATATTTAAGGTATAAAAATTACAATTTAGAATATAAATAACTTAATTATAACAACAAAACAAATTCATTTACAATTGTCTTACTTTAAAAAAGTTCATTGTGGATCCTCCCTTCACAGATCCGTATTGTATTGTTGTTTGTTTGGCGAGATCACTGGCACTTTCAATAGGAGAAGTCATCCGCTGTGCCGTCAGAAACGCCGCCAAGTTGGCAGTGTATGAAGATATCATAATGAGAGTGAAAAACCACCAACTGCTAGCTACTATTCGAGTGGAAATCGCCCTAGAAAAAGAAAGAGAAAACACACACACATAATTAAAAATAGCTTATTGGTTGTTCTTCAGGTTGATTTTTTTAACTTGAAAATAACAAAAGCAAAATTTTATGTGTGTACCAGATGTAATATAATATTTTTTGAATGCATATTTTTGAAACCACTCCTACATCTATAAAAACAAATGTCCATGGAAAAGGTTAATTTGATTTTTAAAATGCGAAAAAATTATAGCTTTTAAATTGTTTATTACTTATAGGGAGTTTTTAAAAAAAACCAGCTTGATAATTGTAATATCAATTATAGTAATATCAAACATTTCAATGATAATACTTTAAATCTATCCAGCCACTTTCATTTATATGTTTCTTGAAAAATATAAAAATCTCAATTTGGATCGATTACCAATCAGATATTGCCCAATTACGTGAATTAGAAGTTGAAAAATATATCCTCGTTTTTTAAATTGCATTCCTGCAATCTACCAAAATGCATTTCTCAATAAATCGTAAACGCTTTAGACAAATTGTTCCTGTGAAAAAACTATTCATTCTTTGAATCCTTAAAAAATAGGATTGTTCAGCTTTTATCAAACCTTAGAGCGATATAATTCCAGGTAAAAAATACGTAAAACCCTATAGTGTGTTTCATTACTGTAATTTTTTTTTTAATTTAACTTTTCTCTATTTATGTATTTATTTATTTGTTTGTTTATTTTTTTCTTGCATAAATAAAACAATTGAAGTTCTAATTGAACCCAAGATAAATAAGCAACAAGAGTGAATTTGAAATTTCGAGTGCAGTTTTTGCAAATCAACAGTTGCTTATCTCGTTTTGGTATAGTTAAACGAGCTGATGTGTGCATCACATGACTTCCTTTTACTCCACTTTAATGTCATTTCCCCATTACTTGCGATTTTAATGTGATTCAATATTTTCACCAACAGTGGTCAAATTGAAACAGATTTGAAAAAAAATCACCAAATTGCTCGCTAAGTTGGCGACAAAATTTGGCGACCAAAGGACTAGCGATATATTGCCAAGTGTCCGCCAAATCATAACACCACTTGAGTTTGCATCGAAATTATCAATGATTTTTCCCCAAAAAGGGGCAAAAGACCCCTTTAGAAACACCCGAATGCAACCGTTTTTGAGTTATGCGACATACATACGCACATCCGCACATATACACATACGCAAAGGAAGTAAAAATCATCCATTCTACAGTTCTACATATGTGGTATCATAAAGGAAATTTAATCTTAAAATAGCTGTAATTTAATTTATTGAGCCTGTCCAGAATATTCGCGTAGGAATTAAAAAAAATATATGATATACAATAGCTAAGCGTTAATGGAAAAACATAGAATCCCGAAACCATGCCTATCTTAGCCTATTTATCATGCCTGATTGCTCGATGTCTTCTGAGAGCCATGCTGTCATTGGATAAAAGCAACTCTTTTACATAATTTTGTTTGAAGTAGCATTGGTCCTTTCTGCTTTAAGTAATATATTTTCTTTTCCTTTCAAAACGTAAGCAGAACTTTAAACACTTTAATTAAATATTCTGTAAAGTTTAACCAGCTCATCCGCCAACTCTACAAGACTTTCTCAATTTCAGAAAGTTTGCAGACGTTCGTTAAAAAAAAAAAAAAAAAAAATAGAATGACTCAAAAAAAAAAAAAAAAAAAACTTCATAAAATTCATGTTTTTTTTTTTTTTTTTTTCAGATGAAACCCAAAAGGTCAGATGTATATCCGAAAATTTATTATCTGATGTTAACATCAATTAAAAATTAACACTATTGCACTTTTCTAGTTTAAATAATTTTATCGTTGGTACAAAGAAAGCGTTGGGTTTTCCTAAGTCAATGCGATTCATAAGCAGAAAGTTACCGCCCTTAAGCCAAGATTAAGGCAAAACTACATGCAGTTTACTAATAGCTGGGTTTGCCATCTAGAGACTGCAGTTTTGTCCTTACTATGAAGTCACCAGTCTGCTTACCCAAGCTTTGCTTACAATTGAGGAGCTCAACCGCACATTTGCTGTGGATTTTCGCTGGCGTGCTAGATTTACTTTAACTACCAGTTTGTTGGCACTAATAGCTTCCTAGAGATGACATCTTTAATATAACATTACCCAGTAAATATGTTCTTTCACCTATCTATACTAATAATATAGAGCAGTAGAGTGTTTGTTTGAACGCGCTAATCTCGGGAACTACTGGTTCGAATTGAAAAATTATTTTTGTGTTGAATAGTCCATTCATTGAGGAAGAGTATAGGCTATTTGTTTCAAAACATATTGACTGAAATATTTGGAATTGCAAAATTAATGTTTAATTAATTGTTTGGTTTAATGAATTCCCAATAGATGTCGGGGTAAGTTTAGTTCTATAAATTACTTATAGCTGGTGGGGTAAGTTAACTCTTCGAGAGTGCGCTGGCTAACAGTGTCGATAGCTGCGAGGAACCATGCCCATGCTACTCTGAACCAGGGTTGGCAAGTTTCTGCCGAGGCGGTTAAAACCACCGGTAGAAACCGGTTAAAACCGGCATGGCAAAAACCACTTTCTGCCATGTTTGCGGCAGAAACTGGCAAAAACTCGTAAAATGAAAATTTAATTCTTGATATACAACAGAAAATGCATGGATAAAATAATTAATTGTTAACCGAAGCACTGTAATTTTATTGCAAAATTATCCCAATTCAAAATCAAATGTTACATTGTTGGGACCCTGAAATTGTCTCTTTGAAAAGATGGTTTCAAAAATCTAAACAGGTTCTCAATTTAATATGCACAAATGAGAAATTTTAGAATATTCTTGAAACAGAAGAGCTAGCAGACAATGCATCAAGGAGCAAGCAATGTTTGTGAAACTTTTATATATTGCATAACTGGAAACTGGGGTTGTGGTAAAAATTTGACTAGAAAAATACGTTTTGAGTAATGGGGCTAATTTGTTTTGCAAAGCTGTGACATTAGGTACAAAATTCTAGGCAAGTAAAATTCTGGCACTTTCTTCTTGAAGCACATGACATGATAATTTCAATCACAAACAATTTAGAGGAAGCATATAAGTAAGCAAATTTAAATCAGTAATGCCCGTTTAATTCTGTATGTCCCTCCTCTTTCCTAAGCACCCCCGTATGATTTTTTATCCTTTGATAAATTAATCCAAATACTACGAGCCTCTGCAATTGAAAAGTTCCCTTTCTGAACTAAATCAAGGGCACTAGCAATGGATTTTATTTTTTTAAATGATGAAATCATGTTTAATTTTTTAGTTGACTTAAATATCATTTACTAATTACTTGAGTTATTAAAGACACTTAAGTTTTTGCCAGTTCCTGCCGGTTTTTACCGGTTATAACCAGTTTCTGCCACTGGCATGGCAAAAACTAGTTTCTGCCGGCAGAAAGCCAACCCTGCTCTGAACAGATTTTTGAAGACTTTTTTTTCGATGTTCAGGTACATAATTTAATTTTGTAGGATTTTTCTATTAGGTTTTGTTTTCCTTATTACTTCAACGTTTGTTTTGTTCTTATATTTGAAGATAATTACTTATCTAAGTGAATAATTAGAGTTGTCGTATTATTCAATTGAGATTGTTCTTCATAACGTTTTTATCATAGCATTGTTTATTTGGCGAAACACACTTTAAATTGCAAGGGGGGACCGCTTCACTCGCTAAAGGGCAGGGTTACGGTAGCGTGGTTGCTTGGTGCGTTAAGCGACGAACTATGTAGATATAGGATTATTTTGAGTCTTAAAGCTACTGTTAATATTTTTCTGTGTTTTGGCAAATAGTTGTGAATTCCAAAGATACTTTAATAGGTCTTTTAAAAAAGTGTACGCATTTCAGTTGAAAAAAAAAATAATTTCACATCAGAAAGGGGCTGGGGACGTGGATCTTTTTTTCAACGAACTTCCTTTAACTTCTTACCACGGGCATCGCCGTGCGATTACTGCTAGTTCAATGTAAAACATTCGGTGAATGTTTCGTCATAAATATTTTTAAATTAGCTCAAAAAATCTATTGGGGAAACTCGTCAAAAAATTATGCCCAACAGAAGTTTAGGTGCATTGTTTTGAAACCAAACATCTTATGGCGTTTCGGTAAAAGAGAATTTTAAGTTTTTTTTTTTGGATCAACAACATATTCAGCAAATTGTTATCGTAGTTTAGATAATGGGATATTTTTTTTTCAACAAAGATATGTTTCTTTCTTCATTTCAATGTAGAAATATGAAAATAGCTACTGCAAAATAGAAACTAAGAAAATAGTTACTTAGAAAAAAACAAAAGGAGTGTTAAATTCATTATCAGCTTCATCAATGAACTCATTAATAAATCATCGAAATGCATATTAGTACTTACAACACAACTATTTCATTAGTACAAAACATCGAATATTGTTCTGCTGATAGTGCTGCATTTCTCATATTATTAGTTTTTTATACGTCTCCAAAACTCGAATATTATGTTTTCCCCCCTCTTTTCAGATGAGTCTGATAAAATATTTTGTATTATTAACATTTCTAAATACATCCATTAATAACAAAACAAGTTTTAATTATCACAACCAATGCATTCTTAGAAGTAGTCTATGTCTTTATACCAATTTTAGAGATGGTTAGCGAAAAAAAAAAATGTTCAAGAGAAAAAAAAAATAATTCAATTTCTCTGCGTTAAATTACTTTCTTTCTTTTTTTTTTTTTGGCTTACAAACCCACCTTAGTAGGAAAATAAACTTTTTCAACACGTTCAAAAAAAAAAAAAAAAGCCTTTCCGTTATTCAATGCCTTTTCCGTTATTCATCAGACAGCAATGAGAGGCGTCAAGTAATTAGATTTTCGTACATGTATTTTTTTTCCTACCTGAATTTAAATCAGTTAATTATGTGACATTATTTCAGCAGTAAAACATATATTAGAAGGTATCAACTCCAGAATTAATTTGGCCGATAAATAGTTTTAAATAAGGTGTTTATCGCGCTTTCCTAAATATTATTTTCAGATAGCTAGATTTCGTTTATAATTTAACTCAATAAACAATAGCTAATGTCAATATTATTGGAAAGTTGAGCTCGAAGTTACATAAAAAATCCAATTCCTTTAAGAAATTAAGAACCAAACATCAAGGATAATGTTCTTTTCGACTAACGAAAATATAGGATATTTTTATGGACATGAGCCAGGAAAGTTTTCTTTAAAGATTTATCACAGCAAATGATCGGATATTCAGCTCAAACACTTCGTACGGGACATTTGAGGTACATTTTCAAAATTTATGAAGCACACTTTTGATACACCATTTATATATAAAGTTTCAAGAGTGTCACTTTAAAAATAAAGTAGTCGGGAATAAATTTATTCAACTCGTTTTCGATGACTGGAAAAGGAAAACTTTATATCTTTCTCCGAGATTGGTAGGCTAAAAATTTCTCAGCCTTAAATTGATACAGAAAAGTCAGGGATGTTTTTCTGGATAATATAGACTTAAAGAATTTATTACGTATATTTTTAGACTTTAGATACTATATTACATCGGTTTTAAAATCAGCTGCGATACATCATACTAAGATGTCTTCCAACAGCTTAGATGTCTTCTTCTTCTTGCTTTTTTTTTTGGAAAAATATTCCTGGAAAGAATACCATTCAACATGTGAGGCAATGAAGGCATAACTATAAGAAAATGCCGAAACGTTTCACATTTTTTTACCGTGCAATATTTTACGGGTTTCCACCTGTTTCCTGTGAAAAACAACTATTTTTCCAAAACGTTTACTGACTCACTACAAGTTTAATGAATGCAGATTTATCACTGTTGTCAAATTACCCAGTTACCCAGTTGAAAATATATTAAGCTTCTTCATTCAGTACTAGTGGTACCCACACGGCTTTGCCCGTAATAGAAAAATTAAAAGGTCTTTTGGTTCGCCTTTATATTTACAAATAATGTACGGTGAATTTTCTCGCCAATTGGCTTGCACCCTTGTTACGGTTCCACGTTATAATAATTTCGTATCTCGCCAATTGACTTGTGCCCATGTTACGTTTCCACGTTATGATAATTTCGTAATTTACTCGTCCATCTTATGATAATTTTGTTTTTAAAATTGGAATAGAAAAAGAACCACATCGAATTTTCGAAAAATCGCTTCGAGGTGCACGCCCTCATGCAACGAACTAATTATGTGCCAAATTTCACGAAACGGTCTAGGCGCTATGCGCGTCACAGAGATCCTGATAGACAGAAATCCGGACAGAGAGAGATCCTGACAGACAGAGATCCGACAGAGAGACTTTCAGCTTTATTATTAGTAATAAAGATTTCGTCTTCTGCTCAGTTACGGTGCTTTTAAATTTACCGATGCCCGAACAAGGACGATGTTATATTTCTGGACATTGTGGCTTTGCAAGCGTTGCCGCTCAATAAGATGTTCATCATATGCTTGCAATTTAGCTGCGATCATATTTGCTTTACGAGCTTTCCTGGTAAAACAGGAATGAGCAAAAATGTTACAATAACGTATCAAAGCTTTTTTCAAAGGTTCCTACGTTATTTCAGAAACATGATTTTATTTTATTGGGAAAGTCGGAATTTTTCAGAAAGATTCCAGTTTAATTTTCGAAGGTTACTGACTAATAGCCGATACTTTTCTGTTTGTTGGCAGATATGTTACTGGCAGAAATTGGGCACATTAGCTACACATGATTTTCCAGTAACGTTTCGGAATTTATTTTTTTATTTATACATTTATTTTTTTTACAGTGAGGGATATATGTAGACCTTTTTAAGTTTTGAAAAAAAAAAAGCGTACGAAGTGAAAACCATAGATACAGGCTTTCATTAAAAAGTTTAATCATGAGGGATAGCAGCATCCGTCTGTGTTAAAAAAATTCCGGAAAATTTACAGTAATTGTTACTGGCATCCATGTTGCCAATAACTATTACCGTTAAAATTAAATGTTGCTGTAAAATTTTACCGTTTCTTCGGTATTCCACAGCAACCAATTGGCGCTGGGATCGCTTATTTCTCTGGTATAAATTACCGTAAAAATCAGCGATGCTGTGAGTCCGCCATTTTACAGTAACAATTACCAGAAAATCTTCCTGAATTTTTAACAGTATACTACTACCTTTCCTTTTTGCTTAAATATGCTGTATCCATATGAGTGTATGAAGCAGATTCATTCACAACTATAGACATAATAAATCGTAGTTTACGAGAGGGGGGGGGGAGATTAATGAAAGTTAAAATGCCATAAATCGTTTACATGAAATACACTGCCAGCTCAGTCAATTCCAGCCGAGGACTGCAGTTTTGTGCTTATTAGCACTCATCAACCCGGCATAGGAGTGACTGAGCTGAAGGTGGAAAACCTCTTAAGGAAGCCTAGAGTGCCAAACAAACTGGTAGCTAATACAGAATTAGCATTGACCAGACGAGTGACCGAAACAATGGTTCGGTTGAACTCGAATTTTAAAGGCAAGGCAAGGTATGTTCAGTAAGTTACCGCCCTATAGCCAGGGCTAAGGCAGAAATACATGAAATACACCGCCAGCTCACTCAATTCCAGCCGAGGACTGCAGTTTCGTGCTTATTAGCATTTATCATCCCGGTATAGGAGTGACTGAGCTGGAGGTGGAACACCTCTTAAGGAAGCCTAGAGTGCCAAACAAACTGGTAGCTAATACAGAATTAGCATTGACCAAACGAGTGACCGAAACAATGGTTCGGTTCAACTCGAATTTTGAAGGCAAGGTAAGGTACGTTCAGTAAGTTACCGCCCTATATGGTTTATATTACCCCCATAAATGGTTTATTTTATTATTACATATCAAATAGATGAGCAATTTTACCTTGGTAATATATCAGATCCCTGTTGCATGATGGATCCGATGGTAAACCAAAAACTGTTGAGCAGTGTGAACTGGTTTTCCACCACAGTATTTTCTGTATCACACGGATGAGGATTGACCCACTCATATGGACTTAATCGAGCAAGGATGAAGAGGAAAAGACTAACGCCGAGGTAACCAGTACCCATGTAGAACCAGACTTCTAGAGACAACGGTTTCAGGAAAGAGAACATGGGCGGACTCTGCTTTTCGGGCTTTTTGAAGAGAATGCTGATGCCCAAATTCATGAAGGGCATGGTGAAGTCCACTGCAGATTCTCGCTTGTAAGTGATTGTCAGATCTGCAACAGCGATATCAGCTTCCTGAAATTAAATGATTTTAATTGTTAGTCCCAAAAAAATGTTAAGGTAAACAATTTTTATTACATTTTAATTGATCCGATTTATTAGAATGTCGTAAGCAAGTGCACTCGCTTCTACTTTATTTAATTCTTTTTTTAATGTAATAAAATGTTACATTTTTTAAATGAAACATTTTTAAGTTTTAAAATAATTAATAATACATTAAAGTTTTTTTTTTTTTGAAATCTATCCTTCTAATTTGGTCAAGCTGCCGTTATAAATTATCACGCAGAATAAAAAACAAAATGAAACTCATTATTATGTATAAGTCAAAAAAAAGTAGACATTTTTCTAACCGAAAACAAAACGATGATTTATACAAAAAGTAATGAAAAAAAATACATGAGCTAATATATAAATAGTAGTTGAAAAAATATTCGATGCATTTCTAAACATAACTTAATCGCAAATACTTAAGTAAGAGCATCTTCAGAGTATAATTTTTAAACCACCATTTACATCCGTAAAAGGGTTTTCCTAAAACTGAGTACAAATATTTAAAAAAGTCTGAAACAATTTATGTAATCTTTGAAGACTATAAATAACACTAATTTATGCAGAGATGTCCTAATAAAAATGAAAAAATAAGTGTAAACAATAAACGCAATAATGGAATCAAGAACTGTTTATTAGACTAGAATATATATTTAAAAAAACGAACAGTTTGTGAAAATCGTAGACACACCCGATTTCATAAGGGAAACATTTTGTTTAGTTCGTTAATTTAACGCTGCTTAGATGTGTAAATATTTTTAGTTATTAAGGTAAGACATTGCATAGGTTGTTTGGAGTTCAAGTGTCATCTAGAAAAACGGACATTTGTCGGCACGACAATCTTACTGAATCAATATTACTGTTTACCATTAGCAAGGTTGATATTTCGTAACTATGATTCTGAAAGATCATTGTTTTCCAGAACAATGCATTATATTATGTTGATTTTGAGCTTAACATTACTGAATTGGAACCCGTTTACTTTACATAAAATGCGAGCATTAAGACCTATAAGTTTTTAAACTCCTCTTATACCTAACATTGTTATTACAAGTGCAAATAGATTTTGTTTAGATCATACATAGTTTGTTTTCTTTACTACAACAGTTAAATTTACAAAACTTTGTATAACAAAAAGCAAAGAGTTTTAAGTGACGAAACAAAGTACCAAATTTAAACTACATGCAATCTTAAAGCAGTAGTGTTACTTGCTGAGATCAGATTGTTTTTTGTCGTAAATACATAAGATTCTCACAAATCATTAATGTCAGCTATGTTCCATGCTTAGACCCAATTTCAACAAGGGGATTCAGTTCGTGAATCAAAAAATTTTAGAATATACATGCATGTAGGCACGGTTTTGGTTTTTAGAAATACAGATAACTTAATAAGTTTCTATTACTTCTACAAGGGGTTCGAAACACAAATTGCTAAAAGAAAATAATAGTAATAAAAATAATAATGCAAATCCGTACTCTTCTAAGAAGTTCTCCCATCATTCCATTCCATGTTCCAGCAGCATCCACACTCCCATAGCGACCATCCTTAACAGGTGTGATGATAAAGCGAAACCCAAATATTTCCGACAACTTCTGCAAAAGATCTTTACAAAATCCTTCGTACCGGTCGTTTCCCTGGTAATCACCCTTCGGCATCCTTTCCATTAAATATGGTCTTGTCTTTTTAAAAAAAGAGAGAGTTTAGTATAAGAATCAAGAAAATATAAAAAATATACTCCAATGAAATGCCATTGAAATTTCATTTCAAAAAATATAATAGACAAATTGAGTAACAATTAATGCTTAACACACAATTTTAGTATCATAGTTGATTTAAATAAATAAAATATAGTGTCAAACAAGTTGAGAAACAAGGTTTCTTTCAAAAACTGCTAAGTGATGCTGTTCTTCCAAAAGATTAAGATTAGATTTCTGCGTAAATACTTGTATCATCGATTTTTTTCTTGTAATTTAAACACATAATGTTTATTTAATTAAATATTTAAGGTAAACACACCAGTAGTGGGCAGTGCTTCAGGGTGCTTCAGTAGTGTCCATTTCAAGGTTTATATTTCAAAAAATAGGATTCCAGGTTTCCCAATAGATTAAAACGTACAGGAGGTAATGATGCACTATTGAATCCAACTGGAAGACCTGGAATCCTATTTTTACTTCCTTTTACTTTTTTGTAAATATAGGAAGTATTGTATTTGCAAAAAAAAAAAAAACACTCAAAAATCGACCTTAATTTCCATTTTTCTCATCCCCGAATGAATGTTGATTTTTTTTTTTTTCGACCCGACAATATGTGGATATGTGCCTAGGAACGTACAGACGCCCGAAATATGCATTTTGACGACCGCCGAGTTAATTACAACGAATTTTCTCGTGACATCCGTATGTACGTATGTATGTGCGTATGTGTGTATGTGCGTATGTATCTCGCATAACTCAAAAACGGTATGTCCTATAAAGTTGAAATTTGGTACGTAGACTCCTATTTGGGTCTAGTTGTGCACCTTCCTTTTTGGTTGCATTCGGATGTTCCTAAGGGGGTCTTTTGCCTTTTTGAGGCGAAATCCTTGTTAATTTGAACTCAAGTGGTTTCATAATTTGGCGGACGCTTGGCGATATATCCCCAGTCTTTTGGTCTCCAAGTTTTTTCACCAACTTGGCGACAAATTTGGCGATATTTTTTTTTTTTTTAATTTGGCCACTGTTGGTGATATTTATAAAGTAAACTATTGAATCACATTAAAATTTCCAATGATGAGGAAATGACATTAAATTGGAGTAAAAGGAAGTCATGTAATGCACAAGTCAGCTCGTCTCAATTATAAACCTTGAAGTGGCCACAATGGAAGCACTGGCCACTACCGGTGTGTTTATCTTGATGCCGTCTTTTTCTAAAATTATTATTATTTATTTTTGATGCTACTTACAAGTATGGATGTTACTTTCAACGTAGTGTTTCGTAACAAATCTTTAACTTCACTGAACTCATCAACAGCTTCTTTTTTATAAGTAAATCGTTTTTCAGTGTCCCAGGTTCCAACCTGAAAGCAAAAAAAAAAAAAAAAGTAAGTGCCCCAGTTAAGTACTTGCCTCAGTTAAGTAACACCTAAACATAGCTTAGGTTATAGTAAATTTTAAAATCAACGTTTAAAGCACAAAGTTGTAAAAATACCAATGTATACCCACGTTTCAGGTAATCAATGAATTAATGCTGAAATGTGTGATATTCTAGATGTAAAGTCAGATTGCAAAAGTTGCTGTTTAACTTTTTTTTTTATCAATCTGAGGCACTATTACATTACATGTTTTTAAAAATACGTATACCAAAGTCTTTCGCTAGTGCAATATTAGATTTTAGTACCTTACAAACGTTTCGTTACTGCTGAAAAACGCATTTTCTCTACGTTAACTATAATTTCATTGGTGTAGAAAAGTATCTAAAGAAATTACTTGTAACGCACATCCATGAAAGAAAGCACCATGTTTTTGGTGGTTAAAAAATAAGTACTGTCAGTTGATGTAACTTCTACTTTAGCGGGTAACATTGGCCCAAAAACTGAATGAGACTCTATATACTGCATTAAACGTAGAAGAGTGATTACCACTCATTCGCTTCAAGTACCTAATGGAGATACTGTCTTGAATCAGCCAGTACTGATAGTACTGATTGACATTTTATTTGTTGGGCCAATGTTACCCAAAAAGAGCCCCTAGCAGATGGTATTCTATATGAATAAGAGGTTAGTTTGCGTCCACATCAGATTGTTTTTTGAAGAAATACAATAAATTTTGCGTGCTTTAACTTACTTTCAAAACTCCTCTTCTTGTTACTTTAACAACATCTATGCTAAATGTCGAACGTAATCCGTTTCTATCAATTTTGATGGTTCCACTAGTCCCTTCAAAAGGAACCTGGAAAACAAATATGATGCATTACAACTAGAAAAAGCAGAGGGAGGCGTCCACTAAATTAGTGCCTTTTTTCGTATTTTTCTTCCTCTTTTTTTTTTCCTTTTAGAAAACTATGTGGCATAGCTTTACCACATAAATTAGCGGAGATGTTAATTAAAAACGATTTAGAACGAACATTCTCCCCTGCTTGTTCTTGGTTTTTGAAGATTTTTCCTTTCTTTCGGAACACTTTTTCCCATAATTATCCATATAATATTCTTCATCTATCTGGCAAGGTGACTCACAGAGAGAAGGTTTACGTTATCCTGCGTTTGTAATCTCTCTATTTTTTTTTCTGCACAAAGCGGAAGTTATTGAATAGTTCAGAATCAAATGATTCTAGAGCTGCGCCGCAAAAAAATTAACACACTGTTTATTTATTAATGTACCGACGCAGGCGATGTGTTTTTGGATGCAATCATTTTTTTTTAATCTTTTCCTTTAAGGAAATGTAATTTACATACCGAAAACGTCATTTCGATTTCTTTTGCTAAGTTAAGTCAAAGGCAATACAGCGCCGAAAGCGCTGCACTTTAGTACTTCGGTAAGGTGGATTCTGCGAGCCGTCGTAGTCGGCGAGAACGACAACGCAGGCGTTTAATCTAGCCGCAGTGGCAGTTAGTTTATAGAATGTAAAAATACATTATTGAAAAAAAATTTTAATATTCCTCATTCATCTCTAAAAATAGTTTTAAAAATTTCTACAACACATGGCATAGTATTGAGAAATTATACGGCCTTAATGAAAATTTAAAAGAAAAGATAAAGAAAACTTTTTTTTTTGCGTGAATTCCTAAATCTAAATCAGTTTTTCTTTAAAGAATTAGACAATATTACCAATGCAAAAAGAAACAGGCAGTCGCGCATAAAGGTTTGATAACACGAAAATAAAAACAAATTAAAAAATAATGATTGGGAACAGTGAAGAAAAGGTTTTTTTCCGTGAATTTCTAAGTCTAAATCAGTTTTTTCTATAAATAATTAGATGATGTTGCTAATATAAAAAAAACAGGAATTCGCGTATAAAAGGTTGACTAAACGAGATAAATCATTTTAAAAACAATGAATGGGAACACCGTTTTCTTTTCCATGTTAAATGTACAAAAACGGATTGAACTCTTGTTTGAGAATGCTCTCTCCCTCACACGAGAAAACTATGTCTGCAATAGAGCTACATATTAAAACTCCAAAGCAAAACGAAAGTGTATGTACTTCATTTGCATTTTTATGCCATTCTTCTCAGTAAAAACACACTACAACGTAAAGAGGAAGAAAATACAAATTTTTAAAACAATCCTGGTGGCTGGCTGAAATGTATTTCGGCTTGTGAACGGAGTTAAAAAGTTAAACATCAGTGTTTTCCTGCCAAAAAAGCTCATAAATATGGGAAAAAATGCAGAATAAAATTAGCTTAATTCCCTTTAAAAACATTACACACAAAGAAATAAATTAGAATGCAAATGAATGAAAGTATTGTTTTGGTGTGGACGGAATATGCGTCTGTTTGCGAGATGAAAATGTACGATTCTTTTAGAACTTTTGTTCTTAAAACATCCTTGCTGTACCATTTTTTTTCTGAAAACTAAAATGACACAAATAAATAAAAGAAGAAATATGAATGATAAAAAGACGGTATATATATTTTTGGCACTTTAAATTTTACTTTATCGCAGGAGCACTAAACCGGGGAGGGAGAGGGTGCAGGGAATATTTTAAAAAATAAATTAAAAAGCAAAACGAACTATATTTTGCTAAATTTCTGGTCACATGTAAATATTTTCTGTAATATCGGCTCTTTTAGGGGATTTTAGAGCAGGTTTCATTCAGTTATCTCTAACACTCTGGATTTTTATCGTTAGCAAGCATGACATCAAAATATCTATAAAACGAGCTGATGTGTGCATCACATGACTTCCTTTTACACCAATTTAATGCTATTTCCCTATTATTGCAATTTTAATGGGATTCTCTCTCTAACTCTTTAAATATCACTAGCAATGGCCACATTGAAAGCAGATTTAAAAAAAAAAAAAAAAAAAAAAACGCCAAATTTTTCGCCAAGTTGGCGACAAAACTTGGCAACCAAAAGACTGGCGATATATCGCCAAGTGACCGCCAAATTATAACACCACTTGAGTTTGCATCGAAATTAACAATGATTTCCCCCCAAAAAGGTGCAAAAGACCCCTTTAGAAACACCCGAATGCAACCAAAATAGGAGGTGCACAACTAGACCCCACTGCGAGTCTATGTACCAAATTTCAACTTTCTAGGACATACCATTTTTGAGTTATGCGAGATACATACGCACATACGCACATACGCACATACACACATACGCACATACATACAGACGTGACGAGAAAAGTCGTTGTAATTACCTCGGTGATGGTCAAAATGGATATTTCGCGTGTCTATACATTCTTAGGCACTTTTCCGCATGTGGTCGAATCGAAAAAAAAACTCAACATTCATTTGGGGGTGAGCAAAATGGAAATTAAGGGCGATTTTTGAGTGAAAATTTTTTCGCGAATACAATACTTCCTTTTTTGTAAAAGGAAGTAAAAAAGGCACTGAAAGCAAAAAGGTGCTTTGTCAGTTACAACTTGATGTTCAAAAACTTGTTAACGATAAACAATGGTAGGGTAGACCGTAGCACATTTACGAGGATTTTTTTTCAATGGATTTTTAAATTTTTATGTTTGAACCTAAGAAATTTTATACATTGTGGTTTTATGAAGCAGTTAATGAAGTTAAAATTTGTACATTCAGTTGTTGCTCAGCTTGTGTTTGAACCCTGCCTTGTCTTTTTTTCGATTGGTTGTGTGCTTTCAAACAATAGATGCAAGCACATTTTTCATCTTCGTTAAGAGAATCGTTCATTAATTTCCTTTTTACAGAGTGTACTAACTTCACTGTCGCAGGTTTTGGTTTCATACTTTTTTCTTTGATGTCTTCTATTCCTGCTTCAATAGAAACTTGTAAGTTTTAAAGTAATTTCTCCTTTTTGTTTTGTTTTGCCTATTTTTTTTTCTTTGTAGCTTCTAACTGCTCTTGTCTGAGGGCTTCTTTAATCGGAGTATCAGTTAGGATTCCGAGCATCCTTATCTTTTTTCCTTTCCTGGTTCTTAAGCTTTGGTCTTACTTTCTCAAATGATCTCAGTTGGGGTAGTACATATGTGATGATGTGGAAGGCCTACTAGGAAAAATACTTGGATTACCGATAAACCGTTTCATTACTTTGACATCTAACGTGGTTCTGTTTGAACGTAATGTCTTACCATCTTTAAAATAAAGGAAATATATCAGAGGTTGAATAGTGTATAAAGTTAAAGCTGAACAAGCATGACGACTCTATCATTGCAAGCTATAAGAAACGAATCTTTTACTTAATTTAAAATGAATGGTTATTTTTTAAAATTAAATAACCTAAAAATACTAAAGGTTTGAAACAGTACAAAGCGAAAAAATCGTCCGAGGCCCGTTTATAAGTAAAGCAAAGCAGTAAGACAAAGTAAGAACACGCGTAAATATGCCCCGATGAAAATGCGTAAACGGGCTCCGTCGGCAAGTTTGAATTCATTTTTACTGTGCAAAAAATGTAAAAATTTTTCAGTCCGTACAAATACAATTCTCAAAAAAGGGTAAAATTCTGCTATTTTTATGTGTTTATTTGTTTTTAGCAAAGTATTATTCATTCAAAATATGCTTCAAAACATTGAACACAAAATTTACTAGGCTTTATAGAAAACAGATTTTTCTATCCGCATGCTAAACCGAAGCTCGACTGGTGCTCAAAAACTTGTGAGAATATTAGCTTGGGAGCAGCATCAATCTTCTGTGACTGTTAGCTCTCCAGTTATAACTCGTTTTTGAAAAAGGGCTCTGGGTAAAAGGGTAAACGTACCCAATGCGTAAACGTGCCCCGGTCTACCCTTGTCTTCCTTGTAGCATAATGAAAATATTGACCCAAAAGTTTTTCTTCTTTTTTTGTAAAATATACTTATTTTGATGAGCTTCTTTTCATTTTTTTCTTTTTAAAATTGATGTAAGATATATATATTTTTTAATTTACAAACATTTTTTCAAAAGGTGCTGTTTTTTTATTGGTATGTTTATTTATGTTTTTTCGCATCTTTCATCAGATATACGAGGAAGATTTTGTTTCGAGAAATTAGCTGTACATTTTTAAAATGTATTTCTTACATAATTTTCAGTCTTATCTAATTAAGAGAATATGGATTAGGTACATAAAATTGGAATTGGTATACGTGAAAGTAGGCTCGTTTAGATTTGGATGAGACATCTTTTTTTTCTTTGAAATTTGTAAAAAAACCCTAAATAGTCTGAAAAATGTATTTTAATATGAATAGCTACCTTGAACCTTACTTGAGTTGAATAAAACATCCCCTTTTCGTTTGAAAAAAAAAAGTGAGCTATATTTTAAGTACTATATTTAAAAAGCAGTGAAAGGAGCAGTTGAATAAGCACATCTAAAAAAAAAGTTTTCGATCAATAATTCTATATCTCAAAACCAATTTTCATCCACAGGACGTCTTCTTCTCCTTTTGTTGACCAAGATAAAAATAAAACTTGAATCTTCAAACTTCTTCAGAGTACTTGAGAAGAATAAGAAGTATCGGGTTTAAAGCATTTTATATGCAAAATCTTCCACTGTCGTAGAGCTTATGAAGGGATGTTAAAAACAAAATCAACTTTTTTAGAGTTCTCAGTTTCAAACAAAATGTTTCGTAAAACCTTCAGAGGTAGCGCAGTTTTCCGTATAATTATGAATACGTTACAAGGTTTTTCTTACGTTACCTCTACTAGAGAAAGATATGTTTACGAATAAAAGGAAATAATAATAAGCTTGAAACGAGATAGTTTAAAATAACATGCGATATATTTTGTTTTTTAAATTAAAACCCGCATTGAAATATATGTATGTGGTTTAATGAAGAACTCATATTTTAAAACAAAGTTTTCAAGAATACTTCATTGAAACGAAAAATTATATGCATGCTGTTTGCTTTTAATTTATTACTAAAGCTAAACTTTCAATAAAAAGGAAGACAATTTTCATTTCTAAAATCTCATATTTTTATTGTTTGAGAAAGTTTCATCTAGATTGATATGAAGTAAAGTAAAGTGATTATTATTGCATTAATTAAAATAAAAAGAAAGATTGAAAATCAGCATTTGTTTATGTGTAGACTTGTGATGATTCGCATTTCTTATCTTATAAAAATAATGCTTGCATTCCCCAGTTGCAGTATCCTAAGTTTTAATTTAATGTTAAATTGAAAAATAAATACGTGAACACAATATTATACGTAATGTGTTTCCGTATGTCTACAAATTTTGATCAAAGCAACTTAAAAAAAAAAAAAATACTTTAAAGAATGTGTCATGCATTAAAAACAGAAAGAATTTTTAGTGAATAAGGCTTTTTTCTGTGAAGCCTTTTAAGTGTGATAGCTAAGTGAATTCAAATTTGATCTTTAAATGAACTTACTATCTTCATGTAATTGACAACTGCTGTGCCATCAGGCCACGTGGAAGATCCATCACAGTACAGTGATCGTAGTTCAATGGGCTTGCCTCGGTCTAAGTCATCCAAAGCCTTTGATAGCATGAGGACGGCATCATAAATCAAAGCGGCCTCTGTCTAGAAGAAAACTAATATTATATTTAATATCATACTGGTTAAATTTTAAAATCATATAAATTTTTATTCTTGATACATACATTAACCCGGTTTTTAGGACTGAGAAATTTTGTATTAAACGGATTTTTGTATTTTTTTTTTAAATTTAAAAGATGATAATTTGTACGTGTTTCCTTCATGGTATTTATAAATGAGGCAGTGAGAAGCAAAAGGATGTAAGTGGCAAAATTAAAAATTTGGAGATAACCGGTACAAATGGTAGGTAAATCTCTCTTCTATCTTGGGACAAGAGATGGCAGTAGTAGCCCTGGTGGATGCTGCTGTACAGTATGATTTAGAAAAAAGAATCAATGAAAGTCTATCTAGAACCTTATCTTTAAACACGTTTTACTCAAAACTTGAAAATCTCCACTTACATCCTTTTGCGTTTTACTGCCTGAAATATAGTGCACTTAAAGATGAAAAGTACCGTTATGGGTTGCTTGCTGATCACATCATTTCCAATGGCCTGCTCTGAAAACTTCCATTCGGACAGGAACTTCCTGAATTTATCGTTTTCTGGATCAATCAGTCTAAAGGCAGTGATATTAGTTCTTCCTATGTAGTTCTGATTCCATTCAACAGTGTGCACATCCTGTGTATAAAAATGAGCAGACATCCTAATTAAAAGTAAAACATAAAGTAATTTTTTATTGTTAGACAACTTACTGTACTCAACATCTCGAGAATTGATAGCCGAACAAAGCAAAGAGAGTTGATGTTTTGTTGCTATCGTTCGTTTTTTAGAGCATTACTTCACCGAAATGGCGATGAGTATTCAGACCAAGTGTTTAACCTTTGTTTTCTTCTCAAAATTAAACTCATTTTCATCCAAAGGGGGGGGGGGCTGAAGCAGAATTTAAATTTGCTAAGTATCAAAACACCCTCACTACTTCTTATAGAAAATACTGTTTATAAAACATAGATTTTGTACGAATTTTGAAAAAAATGCAAGACTTTTTAGCCTCGAAAACAGTATATTAACAATGGCACTGTTTCCAATCGTCCAGGTGCAAAGAAGACAACCGGATTCCCAAGTGTGACCTTGTTACTTTTGACATCAGTTATCTTAAATGTGGTATAAAATGTAATTTTGCCCTTTGAAAATATTTTTTAAATATTTTTATTCAATCACTGTTCATAAAATCTGATTTAAACAAAGTCATATTATGATCTAAAAAATATTCTACACTAAACAGTGCAACAGTAAAAGAACGTTTTATACCATCATGTTACAAAGAAATGTACTGTTCTTTGTGAAAATTGCTTACATTAACACTATTACATGTTTACTTTACCTAAATTAGAATTTAAACAAAACAATTTCAGGTGACTTACCAAGGAAGTTAACAGGTAGTTTTGATATTCTGTCATCATGTCCACACTATCTGCCTGAAAAATTCATGGTTCAAATGAAATTTTTTATATTCAAACACACATAAGCACATATAAACGTGTTCATAACCGTAATTAAAAGCAGTAGAAAGGACCATTGTCCCCATTGGCCTTGAAAAGTCTAACGTATTCATATAAGTGTTATTTACGGTTGCTATTTATGTAATACATATTGACTATCTATTTTTTGAACCCGCAATTTTTTGGAATAATGGCCTTTTTAATTTCAAATTAGAAATTGATGAACTTTAAATTGTTTATCACATCACTCACTCAGATTTTTTTCATTTAATTTAGCTTTGCTTCATCCGATTAGTTTTTTGTATAGTGTATCACATTAGGTTTACTTGAAAAAAACAAAGGAAAGTTGAAATCAAACGGCATTCATTTTCCTATGTAAAGTGTTTTATAAAATATGACAGCTAGTTTCTATGATATACATTATATTCAAACTCTCAACGCACTGCAAATGTTTTATGCATTTTTTCGTGGATTGTATTCAAATCGTAGAATGATCTGAAAAGTAACAGGAGTTTCAAAAATAGTTGGTGTTTTTTTCCCATTAGAAAAAGAGAGGCCAGATAAACTTTTTTAAAAAAAATCAGTTTTTATACATTCAAAATATTCAAATCAAAAGCTTTCAAATGACACCAAATACATGTTTCTTCGTAGAAAAAAAAAAACAAACTTAAACATTAATGTGGGTGAAATGTATTACATTATACGTAAAACTTGACCTTCAAATGCAATTTTATAAAAACGTCAATTTTTACAACTCATGTTCTTAAAAATAAAAAAAAATGAATTAAAAAAAATCATGTTCTTTTTTCTTGAACACTACTTTATGAATTTGAAATTTTCAAGACATTTCATACAGATAATACAGAATGGTTTATAATAATACAGAAGGAAAATTTATGCTTAGGATTATGTTTTTCTAAACAGTTGTTTTCATGGTCAAAAACGGTTTTTTTTTTTTTAAATTTAAGATATGACTTTTGGTTAAAATTTAATGAATTATAAATAAGCAGAATTGACTTAAAATTTCACCACAATATACTTTCTGATGGCTCTTAAAAACACTCATTGAAACGTTTTGAGAATCTATGGAATTGTGAGTTTTCTATCATTAAAAATTTAAAGAAATATTTATCAATTTTTGTAATGTAACATTACACGTCTGCAAGGTAGCAAATCCTCTTAGAAAGAGATATTTGTACTGATCTTAACTGAATATATGTATCAGGTAATTATGCATTGTAGCTTCTAAAACAATTGTTAAATTGCTTCAGAGATACGGAATTCAAAGAATTTGAACATGGGGAAATAAGAGACGAGCATACTAGTTTCCTGCAATGAACACTTTGTGAGAAATACTTCCCTCAATATATTTATTGTATGGAATAAATAAAACTGCTCTCTTAATCCGTTGACTGGCAACTGCATGATAAATCGTATTAGATGAGCTGGTCTAAACGAAATACGGAGTTAATTCACATTCTGCAACCATGCAATTTTCCTACGTACATAAAAGTTTTTGTTGAGTGGGAACTGGATAAAGGACTGTTACTTTCTCCAAAAATAACCAAGCAAGAATCATTGTAGTGTTTAAATAATTTAAAAAAAAACAGCTAGAATCATTGTGTTTCGAAAAATGATTAATGTATCTTATTTGAATGAAACGACCTGTTCAGAATTATAAAACATTGGGTAAAACCAAAGGGATATTTGAAAAATAACCCAAAAATGTGCCTAATATGAGAGTTAAGTTTTCGAAAAGGATTTTTTTTTTTAAATTTTTACCTGAAATCAAAACGGCGTTTTTTCTCTTTTGACGATGTTGTTTTTCTTAGCAACTACAAAGATTTTCACGTGGTTATGCTTGTAAAATGTGCTTTGCGTAAATTTTGAAATATTTTCTTTTTTTTTTAGGAATAATGCGAAAGTAATTGAAGATACTATCATTTCAGTTACTGTCTTAAATTTAGAAAAACATGAAAACCGTACTTACGTCATTAAATAACTGTTTAACGCGATGAAGTGGTAAATCAACTACAAAATTGTTTTCTCGTAAATTAAATAAATCTTTCATAAATTTCTTGAAATCTTGATCTGGCTTTACATGTCTTAGGGTGATTTTCATCTGAGGAGTTTTTGACGCCGTTGGCAACTGCAGGATTTCCTGAAGGCGAATTAAGGCTAAAAAGAGAAAAATAAATAAAACATGCCATATAAAATTTTCTTTGAAACATTAAAACAGTATCAAACTATTCTTAATTCACATTTCCATACCAATTACATATATATTTTCCCTTTAAAGCAAAAACAAATATTTCAGCTTGCGAACAAAATATCAACAATGTATTTTATTTATGTGTTTGTAAACGTGCAGATCATAAACTGAAAAAAATATTTCAATTAATCTTTGGCTCCAAAGATATATGGGCAGTGTTGCCAAAAGTTTAAACGAGGACACTTTTGTACTGCTTTTTCTGTTAGATTATATGTGTTTCGCTTTATATGGAAATTTTTAGTGAGCGCAAAGAAGTATTATCTATATACAAAATAACTTTTCGCTGCAATATAATTATATAGGCAAGCTGTGTATATAGTCTCTATACATTTTTGAAAGAAAGGTTCTAAATTTAAATTATCTGTGGATGTGAAATAATTATGCACGTCAACTGAGGCAATGATAAATCGTGTTTATGTTCATCTATTTGAATTAACGTATAAAAAGAACATGGGGGGGGGGAAGGAGAATCACCCACAAATTCAGAAAATAAATCAATAGCAGAACGACTATTAACAGTAAGGGGAACAGTTTAGGGGAAAATTCAGACAAACTAATAGTGCTAAAAATAAACCATCTAATGGGACACTTTCGTCTACTCCACATGAAGTGCAACGTGAACAAGACGTGGTTATTCGTACCCCAAAGCATTACGATTGCCAGACTTGGACATAAACTTATCGTTTAGATTTATGACATGTCCACTTATATCAAATGAATACTGGTATCATTAAGCTATAAAACTTGCGTCTTAAGGTTACAACGACTCAAACTACGCCAGCAAAATTGCAGGTGTTTCAGAGTGTACTGATGAGTGTGCGTAATGTGTGAACGGTGGCCGAAATGTGGAGTGACCGTGTTAAACTGGACTAATTTGGTGTTCCATTATATTGTAGTTTCGTGTAGATAGCTTACATTTCACATTAAAGCTTTAAAAAAAATGTAGAAACACTTTATGAAAATCATGTAGATAAATAACCGGCGATGTTTGAATGCCTGTTTTTTACATAATGTCTAGTCATATTATGCAAAATGACTAGAGATGAAAAAATTCCGGAAATTTTGAAGTGGTGGAAAAAACTGTTTTTTTCCGGGTTTTTTCTAGAAAAATTGGACAAAATGGAAAAATTGGGTTTTTTTTTCTTTTTTTTATGAATAAAAATAGGGTTTCTTAATAGCTCTGAATATTTTGGAACGTATGAAGGGTTAAGCATTAAAAAATACCCTCATGTTTGTGAAAATTGCAACACCAAGAAGAAATTATGCAAATGAACTAAAGTTCACAGGAAATGTATAGTAGGATAAGATACGCGAATGATTAGAATTAGAGATGTCGCGCATACCTGAACCAAGTTACGCCCTCTGAACTGTGGCATAGGCTCTGTATATAAAGGGCTGTAAAGGTTTTTTAGATTCATTGTATGATCATCTGTCGATGGTAGATGTTTCTCTAGTACCCAATATTCCTCCTCCTAAACGCAGAGTGTCATACGAACGAGTAACGGAGTTCCAATGGGGCCGCATGATCTGCATGCGTTAGGATAAACTTATGTGTACAGAAATCAGTGCCCACACGTGGCGTAAAGCCTTAACTGTGATGTGTATTCATAAAAGATGGACAGAGGACGATGGCATTAGCTGAAGGACTCGCGCCAGCCTACGCATCCGAGCGACGCCACGAGATTATCGACACCTCACCCTCCTAGCTGTGATGGATCGTATAGCGTCCTCTAGTACGCTAGCACGACGTTGGAATATGGCTACAGGTGTCATCCTTGCTGCTCCACGGTTCGTCGACGTCTGCTGCGAAAGGGTCTCCATGCAAGGGTTTCCATAACAGGAGTCCCTTTACCCTGAACCATTGTCACTTGGGACTTCAATGGGCCCACCAACACAACCAATGGCGTGCGAACTAGCAAAATGTCGTCTTCTCGGCTGAGTCCAGATTTAATCTGCAATAAAACGATGGACGTGTACGCGTCAGACGTTGCACATAAGAACATCACCTTCCAGAGTGCGTAAGCCGACGTCATACCGGCATAACATCAGGCACCATGGTAGTCTGAAGCGCTATTCAAGGGCAGTCCCATCTAGTCCGAATTACTGAAAACCTCAATAGCGAGTGTTACTTCAAGACCGCTGTGACGCCGGAGGTACTACCCTTTCTTCCGAACATTCCTGGTGCAGTGTTTTAGCAGGACAATTCACGTCCACATGTCGCACGTAACGTACAAGTGTTTTTCAGTGCACGACAGGTTACGCTGCTTCCTTGGTCTTCCCGTTTTCTGGATATGCCGCCCGTCAAGCATGTCTCGGATTGCGTTGGTCGGAGAATCACCCCTGTGTCGCGTCCGGCAGTGGGTACGGATGAACTTTGGTTTCAGATTGAAGAAGTATGGGATGCTATTCCAAATCGTGACATTCAGAACCTCTATGATTCGATGAAAAAACGTGAACAGGTTCACAAAGTTGCGCTGGGTAGCTACCTTCGATATTAGTTTAGACTAGTAATTTTCATTTCATTGATCTATAATTTTGATTGTTTATTTGAAGCACTATTAGTAATGCGTGCAATAAGTTTTGACCATTTCCAATGAGTCCTTCATGTTGATGAAATAAACATGAGTGTATATGCAATCCACACATCTTCTTTTTTTTGCTTGACACAAAAACACATAAAGGTACATTTTTTTATTAAAACAAATAGTCTTTTTGTTTCATAACTGAGAGCTTTCAAGTCAAACACCAGAAATAAGTGAAATCATCGTTCAGCCAATAATATTGGGTTGGGTAAGGTGTCTAATTATAACAATTACATTTTCTTAGTTTCGATTACGTTTAAAACTTGAAATAATAATAGTCATTATTGACTTTCGAATATGATTGATATTGGTTGAAAGAAAATTAAGTATGATTTCCTTTCCTTGCAATGTAACTTTATTGTAAAAAATGAAAACTATTGAGTTTTTTTAATTTTTTCCAATCTAGTCTACGTCTAAATCAAAACTAAATTGGTTTTTCTTTATCTTTCCTACAGAAAACCAAAACCACCCTAAAGCTGAAGGAAAACTTAAACTGGATTTTCAGTGAACTATACGGCCGTGCTAAGCACAGTAGTAAAAGTAGTCATACCTGCACTTTTGAACAAAATTGAGTTATTGTTCTCTGTTTCGTATTTTACTCGTATTAATAAAATGTTTTAGGGTCACTTGATTGGAAGTTATTCTTTAAAAAATACTGAAAAAAAAAGCCATCTGAATCAAATATATGGATGCGCCAAACTTTATAACACAAACGCAATATCTCAGTTTGAGCTCAACTGCAGACTCCCCTTTTGTGCTTAGCACTGCAGTATACATACATTCGGTTCGCACAGTTAGCAGAAACATAGTTCTGTGTTTAAAGTTATGCTTGTTTGTTTCACGAAGAAGGAAATTTAAAATATAATATTTAAAATGAAAATTGTAACATAATCTCAAAAAAAAAAAAAAAAAAAAAAAAATGAGTACTGTGTGGGCGGGAGAGCAAAAATTCCTATTTAACTCTAATTACCGATTTTACTGCTTATATTTTTCAGCTTGATAACTTCTTAAAATGTACCTTACATTTTTTAAACATATATAGGAAAAAAAACAATTTTTCGAAGACAATTACAACTTTTAGGCCTCTTGCTATACACTTAAATATGTTTTATTTGGATAAATATTTTTATGGTACATGTAAGGCTATGGGGACAACGTTTTATAAACATGAACTTTCGAACTTCGCAATTTTTTTTTTTAAATTTGGCCTAGTACACAGGGCTGGTTTACACTTTCAGGCTCAAGTTGGCATGGGTTGCAGTTGTTCAAATTATATGAAACGTTTTTACAATAATTTTGACTAAAAGAAAAAATATAAGAGGGTGTGCGACTTTAAAAATCGACTTTCGTCTTTTTGGGGGGATGGGGGATACCTTAATATCTATATTCTCACCTCTAACGGTTTCCCTAGTTGATATTATTGAGAAGTTTTTCTGAAAAAAATTACATTTTTTTGCAAAAAGTATTAAATGTTTTTTAATCTACATGCAAATTATATTATCATAGAACAACTTGCATTTTCAAAGTTAGACAGTATTTTAACATACAAGGAGGGGGTGAGGGAGAAGGAAATAGTGTTAGAATTTAAACATTAGAAATTTCAGATTTATCACTTTTTGCTTAAAAGTTCAATTAAAACGTCCTGAAAAGATGAAAAAAAAAATTCTATCCCCTTTGAAAAAAACGTTTTTTTTTCGTTTTTTCCGAAATTTTTCGTTTTTTTTTCCGACTGTTATCATCTCTAATATTGACTAAAACTAGCCGGCAATGTATGACATGGTCCTTATTTTACACATTTTTTCACGCAGTGATGTGCCCAATATTTTTTCTGAAATCATGCACAATATGTGTATGCGATCATAAGAAGTTGCTTTATTAAACGTACAGAAATGTACACTAAAAGGTTACTTGTGGCTAAGGTTACTTGTGGGAAAACGGTGGTTAACATAAAAAAAAAAATTTTTTGCTCCAGGAAAATTTAAAAACTTTTGATAGAATCTGAATTATAAATGAAATTTTTTTGAAGCTTGAGGGTATACGCTATATGTCTAAAAAAATTTTGAAAGTATACGGCGTATATGGAGTATGGGAACACCCCTGTTCTTCAGGCATGCGCAAAATACGCCACAGCGTCGCCCTGCTACTGTTACCGGGGAAAAAATAAGTGCAATGTGCAATACCTAGAGAAAGCATGTAACGATTATCATAACTCATATTTTGGATAAAAAAAATATCTGGCCTTCGTTTCCAATAACTGGACACTCTACACTTTAAAGTAAGACAAAACAACGTTAAATGAAGCACAAACTTTCAAAAAGTCATTTAACGTTGTTTTGTCTTACTTTACTGTTCAGCACAAAGGTATATATTTATCTTACTCTACATTTTGTCATTGACATATGAGGCAGTGAGAAGCAAAATGATGTAACTGGAAAAATTAAAAATTTGGAGATAACCAGTCCACATGGTAGGTGAACGAACCTCTCCTCTGTCTTGGGGCAAGAGATGGTACTAGTAGTCCTGGTAGTTGCTGCTATATAGCAAGATTTAAGAAAAAAAAAATGAATGAAAGCCTACCTAGGATGTTATCTTTAAAAGTGTTTTACTCAAAACTTGAAAATGTCCTCTTACATCCCTTTGCTTTTCACTGCCTCATATGTATGACTAACCGTACATCACCTTCATTATCTTCAAAGATGAGAGTGAAACTTTTCCAGTTCTGGTTGACGATGAATTCGGAGAAGGCCACCGCCAGCGTCTTGCTGTCGGGGAAGAAGTTGAGGGTGTGGCTGCGCGGCAGGGTCCGGGGGGCCCAGTGCGTCTGCAGGAGGGGCATCTCGAAGGCGTCGCACGTGGACTGAGACACCCCCATGTTGGACGGAGACTCAGGGCCGATGATGGCCGCCATGCCCTCCTCCAGGAAGTCGCATGCTGTGCGAAAATGAGAAACGTATACAGTAAAAAAAGGGTGTGTCTCAATTTAGCATCAACTGCTACACTGTTAAAAATTTGGGAAACTTTTATGGTAAATATTACTGTAAAATAGTGTATACAGTAAAGAAAAAAAGTTACAGTAAATTACACCGAAAAAATAAACTATTGCGACGTGACTTAAAGTGTGAAGCAGGTAAAACCGTATTTTACCTCACTCGATGTGTCACAACTCGTTTGGTGGACAGCAAAGCCGCCAGCTAACCTGAAGGTCTCGAGATCGATCCTACTCTTCACGTTTTTCGTTTTTTTAACTCTTGTTTAATCTACCGTAAAATGTTACAGTAAAAAAGGGTTTTTCTCTTAAAGTTACTGGTAACATGTATGCCAATAACTTTTACCGTACAATTTCAGGATTTTCTTTTAACAGTACGTTTTTCCAAACTAAAATGCAGGCTCAGTTGGGATAAAAGAAAACATGTAGCAGTTTAAAACAAACTTTATCACCACGTGGTAATTTTTGAAGACACTTTGTTGGTAAGTGAGGGAAAGAACAAAAAAAAAAATGAAGACATTTTGAGAGTTTCACCAATTTACAAACAACTGTGTAAGCGTCATAACTTTTTTGAAGATATCGAGAAAAAATTTCTTTAAAAGCATTTTTTATCTTTCCACAACAAGTCTAAAAAGGCAAAACATTTGGTTTCGCTTTGTTTTACTTGTTAAGGGAAAGGTTACTAAAAACATTTACTTATAAAGTTCCCTTTCCCAGTTATTTTCGATAAATAATTTAGGCATTTTCATTTACTCCAAAAGTACTGTACTGTGAGTAAAAGTAAACATGCATTTTTTTTTTCATTTATTATGTTTCTTTGGAAGATTAAATTTTGATTTAAATTACATTTTGTGTGTTTTTTACATACGTTCATCACTTCATTCAAGTTTTTTAAGTGATTAAAAAAAGGGGGATTTTGATTATATTAGGAGTATTCAGCAGATCTACATGAAAGATACGAACCACAGATTAAGCATTGTTGGCGCAGCACTTCTTAAGCTACTACACTAAATTGTCTATTATTTCGTGGCGCGTATCAGCCTTATGGGAGAACAGGTGGAGTGTTTCGATTTATCCGCTAGTGGGGGGGGGGGGTGGAATGATTTTAATCGCTAATCAACATTTTTTAATTCAAATTTTTCGTATCCAGTTATTGTCAGAGAGTTTAATCTAGGGCACAATGATCAAAGTTGTATCTCTCAATTTATCCCATAAAAAGGGGAAAATCTAAAGTATAAATTATGCTTCCCTTACTTCAACTGACCCTACCTCACTTTAGCGATAATTGCAGCGTTTTGATAAACCAAAACGTACTATATAATTAATAATTTAACATCCCAAGATGGAGCCGTGTAATTGCAATATAAATCGGTTGAAAAAAGGAAATAGAAATAAATTAAAGCGATTATATTACAACAGCAAAGCAATAAAAGATGGTAGGTGCTTCAAAAAGGAAAAACTCGCCTTCATCAGTATTTAAAGTTGAAAAAAATATGTTATCAAAAGCAAGATAAACTGGATTAGAAAGTTAAAGATAGTTAAAGTCAAGAAATAGAAAAATCTCGCGCGATGAAACCTTTGTTCGAAGCAAACGTATCGATCCTGTTCAAATTAAACTAAACAATTCAAGACAATTTTATCTTTCCTCCAAAAAATAAAAAGACGTGGTTGGTTTTCGAATGCTTTAAACATTGTACATGGATTTTTTTCGTATGATATATGTGGGCTGTACACTTATACGGGAAAATTACTGTATTTTAAGAATACCCAATTCAGAGTACTTCATTTGTGCATAGTTTCTAAATTTAACCACACTAATTTCTAAAGCTACAATAAAAATACAATACATATTATTAAAGTTTCCTAAAATAGACCGACTGCTTTCAAATATTTATAATAGGAAAACTGTTAATGATAACATAGTAATTCCTGCAGAAAATCCACATGGTGGGCGGTAAGCGTTTTCTACTCAGAGTTGAAAATTTTAGTTCAAACGTTTTCCAATAGTTGACGCTGTTGATAATAAACCTTTGAATTGAAGATACATTAAAAATTCAGCCATACTCTTACAAAAAATGTTTTAAAAGACCAAAACTACACAAAAATATTTTCAAAATGTCTACCGTCGGCTATAATCACATGTGGCAAAATTTAATGAATGTCAATTCCTCCTTTTTGATTTACGGGTTTACTATCTGAAGAACTGTCTGTTGAAAACATTTTGAACTAAAATTTAAAACTCATGGGGAAAAAATTAACTCCCCTTCACAAGAATTTTCTGCAAGAATTAGTTTTTAATCATTAACCGTTTTCCTTCTATAAATTTTTGAAAACGGTCATCTATTTTAGGACACCCTGTATATATGGATATTTCAATTTAAACGTTTACTATGCATGATACAATTGAAAAGTGGCCATACGTATAATAAAAGTAATCTAACGCATAATTAGTATAAATATAAAGACAGTGCGTTGTTTTTCCTCTTAGATAAAATTTATTGTGACTTAATTCCTTTACTATTACTAATTGTATAATTAGAAATATTCAACTTAACATTTCATTTAAAGAGTACATTGCTACGTAAAATATATAATTGTCAAAAACATTTTTTGAAGTCAACGCCATATTCACACTTTAAAATTTCTGCCCACTGAAAACTTAATTTCCTTTCAAAAATTCTCATAACTTAGAGAATTGAGACAACAATTCTGCAGCACTGGATTTCACTTTGTCCTGATGATGACAACAAAATTTCTTTGACAGTTAGTCTTCACTTTTGTTATGAAACCTGTTCCAAAAACTTCTTTTAGTTGATTGCAAAGGAAGTAAAAATTCCGGAAACTTTGAAGAAGTAAATTTAATTTTCCTTTTGAAGTTTTGCTTCCAACAAAAGCACTTACGTATTTCTTATGTTTTAGCTTTAGAACTTTATGTTTCTCTTTCGCCTTGTCTAGTTTTTCCTTTGTTCTTATTTCATTTTCATCCTTATGTTAAAATAAAAGTAAGCTCTGTTTCATATTCAGAAAATGGTGGTAAATGTCGGATGTTCTACTAAATCAAGCAAATCTTCAATTTCTTTTTGCGTAGTTCTAAAACAGCACAGTTAGATAAACTGTATTTTAATTACTTTAGATAATCACTTGTCGTCCCCCTTAACGTCAAAGTCCTTAATTGTTTATTTATTATGGTACATTCTCCTTATTTCGTTTAGTGACATTTCTTAAAACCAGATTTTTTTTTTACTTTATTGGGTCATTCCATAGAAATGTCAACCTCAACCTCAGAAAACAAATTTCCACAAAGCCTTAATTGTGACCTATCATTTCATTCAGCATAATTTCTAGTACATAAATCCAGTAACAATTTGCAAAAATTTCATTCGGTGTTTTTCCTATGGCTCTAAACGTGCGAGGTTGTAGAAAAGGCTTAGCATGTGCAAAAAACATGTGTCTACGTTTTCTTGTGTAATGTAAAAACTTTTGCAAATTTTTAAAAGAACTATGTTTATTCTAAATGATTAGATGTTAGCCCAATAAAGTTGACTTTTCTTTTTGCATACATTATAAGATAAGTATTTTAATTAGTTTGATTATTTCACTGAAAATATTTACGTTACGTTAGTCACGAAAATGTGCTATTTTCTGCTTAAAAACTGAACCAGATGATTGAACGAAACAGCACTTTTTATTTTCTTACATCTGTGTCATATCTACTTAAAAAGTGCAAAATATTTATTTCAGTATCAGTAGATATAAAATAATTAGTGTGACTAACGTAACATTTGAGCTGTGACTAACGTAGCATTTTAAAAATGACTGCTAATATTTAAAACTTATTTAATTTACTGTACATTTTCATGAACAATTTTGAATCTGTAGGCATTCTATATTGATTAAAAATATAAAGGGTGAAAAATACCAGTAAAGTTACATTGTATAGACCTTCTGTTTACTTAGAAAAATACTTTTTTAAAGGTCTTTATAAAGTTACTTCTAATTTTCAGAATTATTAAAAAAGAAAAAAAAGGTGAGTAAAGCAAAATGAGTACTTTGCTGAATGTGCATTCAACACAAGAATCCAAGTTTAAGAATTAAGATAATAAAAATATAGTCTTAACAAAGGAGAACGTCTCTATTTTTTAGAAAATACATCTCCACCTATTTAAAAATGAAGGTAATGGCTGCTCGTTGGAAAACATTTGAAGATGTTACATGATACAGTGACAATCAGTGCTGCTGCCATATATTTCAGAAAATGCAAGAATGATCATTTAGAAATTCAAACATTTGCGGTGATTTCTTGAATTAAAATGCATTCTGCAAAAACATTCGAATATTTTTTTTGTCAATATTACATTTTAATTCAAAAGCATGCACAACATTATTCGTTCGATTAATCAGTAAACCTTAAAAAATAATATGCCATTGAAAAGTACTACGGAGTTTCTTATGACGATAACTAGTTTATCGGCAGAAATACTAGAATTCGGTGAAACTATCAATTTGTATAAAGTTAATTCTTTAAAAGAGAGAAATTTAGGATTTAATTAGCCCAAGAATAATGTTATTCAGTTTGTAAAAGCAGTTTTTTTTTATTTGTTTATTTTTTTTTCGCACATTCAAACTGAGTTAATTGAACTGAATCCTTCCAATAAATTTCTTACACTAATATAGAAAAAAAGTAAAGAAAGAACCACAATGCAACAGAAAAAAAGGTTCCTAAAAATAAAAGTAATATAAGAGCAAGAAATTAATTGTAAAAATGTGTTTTATATGCATTCATTACTTGTTATTCGATGGTTACGTTAGTCACACACAGGTTTTCGTAAAAGTACCATTAAGGGTCAAAAAAGTTTCATCTGTAACAAATCCGTAGTATATTTTTGAAAATAGATTGTTTACTTCTTACAAATATATCGGCCAATTTTAAAAGCCTGCGTAAGTTTCAGAAAAATTTGCCTCGTAACATAAGCATTGTTTCTCAGGGTTGCAAAAATGTTACGTTAGTCACGATGCCTTTTTTTGTAAAAAAAAAAAAAAAAAAACACCTGCCAGCGCTTATTTTGCTTTAAATTCTTGGTAGAAATGAAAAATAGTCACTTTGTACATTTTAAATCTGCTTATTAAACCAAAACACATTAATTTTTACTCCCGGTGTAAGTAAAAAGAGTTTGAAAATCAACTGCGAATGTTACGTTAGTCACTAAGGAGTGACCTTATTATCCTTTTGACTCTTATTTAGTTATTGATTTTTCAAATTAATTTGAGAGCTTTTTTTTTCACTTACTATTTAACAAATTTTTTCAAAACATTTCAGTCATTTTACAGTTTAAAAAATTAGTGTTAAATGCTGATTCAAATCGAGTAATATAGTTAAGTAGTTTGCTTGCTTATTTACGCATCATTACATACGTTGTATCATGATCTAACTTGATACACCCACTAAGAATAACGTTTCGAAAACATCATTTTCATAAAAAGTCACTTAAAAATGCACACAGTGTAATATTCTCTTTCAAATCTATTTGTCGGCGAAAAGTCGTATTTCCACAGGTGAAATAGTGGTATTGTTTAATGAAGCAGCTTCACAGCGTAATGTTTCACCATTTATTTTAAAAAAAATGCGATTTGTTTCTATTTTCAAATTTCTATACGTGTGTACGGATATTGATAAAACTATTTTCTCCATCACAAAAGTTAATAAAGTGCATGCTATTAAGTTAAAAGAACCATATAGTACTTTCATAGTATTTCTACAGCAATATTTAATTCGAAATGCCAAAATGTTCACTTCACTTACAAAAAGAATAAACAGTTCCGAATTAAACTCAGCATTCATTATTTTTAGCACACTCCCAAAATAATATGCATAATAAATTAAATCAGGGCTGAAAAGATACGTAACGTTTCCATAAAAATACCGCAAAACCTTTTTTAATAAGCATAAATTAGGAGCCAGCAACTGATGATGTTTTTCAGAAGCTCTCAGATTGCGTAATTAGAAGAAACGCAGTTAGTTGGCTTCCTGTGTTTTTGTTGCAATTAAAAGTGAAATACGAATAATAAAAGTCCTGGAGGAAAAATGTTTAGATGACGTAAAAAAATAAACTCCTTTTTGTGAAAATTGCAACACCATGAAGGAAGCATCATAGTTAAATGAAATTTAATACACGAGTGAGTGGTAATTATACAAAAAAAATGATTACATTTTCAAACCAAAAACAATAAAAAGAGATAGAAATTAGTATTTTCTGAGGTCACTACGCGCCGCAATAACAGCTGCTACACGACTCGGCATGGAGTGAAACGAAGTTTGAATATCTGCCTGCGGAAGAGTATTCCATATTGTTTGTACGCGCAACCAAAGTTCGTCTGTCGAAGCAACAGGATGAGGATCACGAACAAGCCGCCGTCCAACGAAATCCCACACATGTTCAATCGGTGACATATCCGGGGAATATACAGGCCAAGGTAGAAGCTGTATCTACTGCGAATCAAGGTAGGATTTGACAGTCCTGGCGATATGCGGACGAGAATTATCCTGCTGGAATACAGCCCCCAGCAATCCTTGCATTAAAGAAATAGCTTGGTGCTGTAAAACTTCGTTCATGTATCGGGTACTGCTCAAATTGCCCCTAATTCGTAGTAATTGTGATCCTGCATGATATGCTATGGCATCCCAGACCATAACTCCGGATGTTCATCCACTGTGGCGTTCGATAATGCACTCCGGAACGTGCCGTTCACTGGCATAGCGCCTGACACAAATTTGGCCATCTTGGTGCCACAAATTAAGCGGGTTTCGTCAGAAAAGACGACTTGCTGCCAATCAGCACGCCAGCTCCTATGCACATTGGCCCATTGTAGCCGCAGACGGCGATGGTTTTGCGTGAGAGGAATCCTGTATAAAGGAATCCTTGCGAGCAGCCTACGCTGCAGCAGACGTGTTCGAATTGATGAAGCACACAATTTAACACCTGTAGCTCTTGACCACTGTGCTGCCAATTGTCTAGAAGAAGCTGTTTGGTCCGTCAGCGCAATACGCACCAGGTGTCTGTCATCGCGAGCTGACGTCACATTTCGGGGTCCACTCCCGGATTTCTGAGCTGTCCGACCCTCGTCTGTCCAGTAATTCACAACACGCATGATTGTGCTGCTGGCACGCTGCACACGAGCGGTTACTGCACGATTAGACAATCCAGCTTCACGAAGGCCGACGATTCTGCCCCGTTCAAACTCCGAAATTTGCTCAAATTTCGCTTTCTTTCGTCGAAGAGGTATAGTAAAGATTCAGTCAACGTTTACTCTAGCGTATAACCACCGATAATCATACAAACCTCGCTACAGTCGTCTATTTATATTCGGTTTGATTTGCTGTTCAGAGGGCGCTGCTTAGCATATGCATGCGCTACCGGTCTGCAATTATAATCATTTGCATAGCATGCGTTACTTAACATTTCCTGCAATTTTCAGCTGAATCGCGTAAGTGCTTCGTGGTGTTGCAATTTTCACAAACAGGAGTTAAAAAACATACAAAAATCCGTCCTCTCTCCTTATAATATTGGTATAGATTAAGTTTATTTTTATGTTAAATGTTTTGAACTGTTAGTCAAGTGCATGCGAGACAAAGAAAATGAGGAAACCCCTTCCCAAAAATTTGAATTTTGGGTGCCCTTGACTATAAGCAGTCAAAAATAAATATAAATCAATAGATTATTAATTGCAAAACACATACTTGCTGACATGATTTAAAGACTTCTAAGAGAAAAATTGTTCCATAAACAAATTTCATGATTAAAAATTTTATATATCAGGGTTTTTATTAATTTTACTGTGTGTGACTTACTTCTAATAAGTGAAAATATAGATTTTCTAATACCTTAAGAAAATCTATATTTTCAAGAAATGATTGCTTAAACCTGAGAAATTAAAAATTATTTGCTTCGAATAGAAAAGGAATTACCTCGATCAAGCATTCTGCCCTCCGCCCCTTCATTTTTTTTACCTGTTCAGCAAGCAGGTTGCAATCCGTTCTAGTTGAATTTTTCTCTTCTATGTATACTAGCGCACCAAATTCCTGTTTTTTTCTTTTTCTTTCTTTTCTGACCTGATGAGTAATCCGGGCCTATCCGTAAAAAGGTAAACGCATTATCAGTTGCTAAAGTGAAGCATATTTTGTGACTTTTTCAGACTGTGTGCCTACTATATTAATTACCATATTTGAGACTCAATGAGCATATTATAGTATAGCCCTACTCTTCCTCAATCGTCCCATTTTTAAAAAATGCCAGAATGTCATTTTGTTCAATCTTTTCCCAAACCTGAAATTTGATTCAACAGTTGCCATTGTACCATTGGCAACTGTTCAGTTGCCATTGTACCATTGCCATTGTACATGAGTCAGTAGTGGCCATATTGTTGTTCAGAAGTGGTCCACGGGAGGCCACCACTAGATCGCACAATAATATTATATCCGAAATGAGGCAGGTTATTATTTAGAGAGATTATAACCTATTTAAAGGAAAATCGGGCTGATTTATGAAAAACCTTCCTGATTCAGTAGTGGCCACTTTTGAGTTTCCCAACTTTTTTGGTACCAGTAGTGGCCAGATCAACTGTCAGCCAAGAAAGCAACTATTTCGAGTTGAAAACTCTCCAAACATGATCTTTCACATTTAATAACATAGTTGCAGCTCTAAAAATTTTTTAACATTGTTCTATTCATAATACAACACAATGTTCATATGCCTCGTTATGGAAAGCGTTAAAAGACAGTTGAAAAAACATGGACAATCCAGACGACCATACTAAATAATTTATAACAATTATCCATGAGGCTCTACCTACTCCTCCTTGAACTGCTCACTGCAATAGAGCTTGAACTTTACCTCCTACAAGTTTAAATCCATTGGGAGACCTGGAGTCCTTATTTTTCAAATATAAACCTTAAAGTGGCCACTACTGGTGCGTTTACCTTAATTGAATTGAAGCAGTGCAATGGAATCAAATCGTGATTTAAAATTTATTTCGATGAGTCTAATATTTGTTGAATTTGTATTCGTAGAAATGAGATTTCACTGTTTTGTTTTGAGTACCATTACAACAAAATTCCCATTTCAAGCAACAAAATTTGAGGTTTTTTTTTTTTTTTTTTGTTCCTTGTAGCGCAGTTTAACTATAATTCATTACTTCAATACATACTTTCCGTTTTAAGCAAATTCAAACGATAAAGATATTTTTAGAGTACATTTCTAACAAGCAACATATTTGTTTTTTCTTTTAATCCGAGAAAAGTTGTTAGCAATTAAGCAAAACAAAAATAAATCAAGCCTCTGAATTCGAACAATAGAGCAACGAAATATATTATGAAAACTAACATTATGCATATAAATATTCAAATGAAAATAATAAAAATGAAATGTTATAGAATTTTGGGATCAACGTAATTAAGAAATATGGCACAAATGAAAGTTTGCAAATAGAAAATTAGTACAGACTTGACTTTAAACAAATAAAATATTATTGTTAGATTCAAAAAAAAAAAACAAAATCCGAGACCATCAATTTTGCCCCTTGTTGAATTGACATGGATTCTACCATTTTTTTTTAAGACAGAGAGTATATACAGTAATAAAGTGCTCAAGAAGTGAGCAGCAATGACAACTGCACGCGTTCAAATATATCCTTGTTAAATCATGAAATTCAATAATGTGTTAAAAAATTAACACTCGATGGAGGTTTTTTCTTCCCACCCTACGTGAATATGATGACATTCCAAAGCCCTTCTGTTTTTCTATTTGTGGATATAAACCTTTGTAAATTGAAATACAGTGTTTTTCAAAGCAATATTATTATTATTTGTAACAAATTTTGACTCTTTTTTTTTTACAGGAAACATTTTCTTTTTGGTAAGGCATCTAAAACTGTTCTGTGTTCGTTACAACACAAAAAGGTTTTTCTTTTTTTCTTTTTGCTTTCGTGTATTTAAAGTATGCTATTGTTATTCTTCAAAGATTTCTTTTTTTTGTGTCCTATATTTTGTCAGCTAATTATTTAAGCCCTAAGTAACTTAAAAACCCGACGCGATGAACAAAAACTTAGACCATTTTCGGACTCAGAGTCAATAAATTGTTCGATCACAAGTCTCAAATCTAAGACATCCGAATCGCTGCTCCTCCCAGTATTGTTCCTTTCTTTCTAAAGAAATGACACCACGCTATACAATTTCAAATATTTTTAATACCTCTTTGTGATGATTTGATTTTTTCTCTGTTGACGCTGCAACACCAGCATAGATAACGAAATGATACTTGTGTTTAGAATCATTCGCGTCCTGACTGAGATATGATTCTTTCAAAACAAAAATAGAATCGGTCTTATCATTCTTTTTCCCGAAGCATAAAAGAAGAAACTAAAAATCATTGAAATTTTTGGCAAGGGAACAACGGTTTATTCCAGTCTTTTCTTTCGTTCGGTTATAAAAGCAAGAACGGTTCTTACTTATTTCTTTTGTTGCTGGAAGGAAGACAAACTGACGTCAAATATTTATCATCAAAGTTCACTGATGTATCTGCAGTTTTGGAGTTAATTGTAGCCAAAAGTGTACTCAGAGCCAAAATAACTTTTACGACTCATAAATGTGTGTCGAGAGAATGTTATCCGTTGGCCGCAGTTACATTTCATCTCATTACGTAGACTTGGGTTATAAAATTAATTGTAGCTTTTGCATTCAAAATCTTACTCATGCCTTAAAACTCAGCTACACAAAAAAAAAGTTATTTATTTTTAAAAAGTAAGAGCGTAAGAAATACGAACCATTAAAAGTATATCATCATATTTCTTTTAAGTTGTTACAATGCAAAGATGTTACCAAAAAAACATCCAATAGCACAAAGAAATAGAACTATTTTGTTTCTTTTAAAAACATCATCTTGAGAGGAACCACTGCCGTTCTTAAAAGTTCTACTAAAATATTGCCTAAAAGTAATTTAAGTGTTTCTCTTTCTGCGATATATTTTCTTGTTTATTCAATGTATTCATTTATTCCTCATATAATTTACTAAGCTTCTGTATTTCAGCGTTCAAGAAAAATTAATTTTTTTGGTTGCTAACTTTAAAAGATTTTTTATTTAGTATTTTCAAGGGTACGTTTCTTGCCTTTTTTATCTAATTTTCCCCACTTTCTTGAACCACAGAGTAGTATTTATTTAATTTTTCGTTTAAAATAACTATGAAAAACGTTTGCTTTTTGCAGATTTTTTTAAAAAAGTTCTTAAAAAGACCAACATACTTTTTATACACAATTATAAGTATTTTTATAGTTTCTTTTGTTATCTGTACACGAATTATAAGTTTTGTCGTTATATTCCATAATTAGTTCTCAAAATGAACGTAGACTATCTGAATTCATAAATTATTGATTGAAAGAGAAATTAGATTTGATAAAATCGAAAAAAAAAAAAAAATGTAGCGTATATATAGTACAACTGTTTCTGCAGCACAACAAACTTCTCTTTCAGTGTAACGGGAGAAAAACGAAATTTAAAAGCAAAACGAAAATAAAATAATGAATTAAAAAACAGAGATTTGCTACAAAACAAAACATGTAATGCAACTATGAATTGAGGTAGTGAGAATTAAAGGGATGTAAGTGGATATTTTCAAGTTTTGAGTAAAACGGGTTTAAAGGTAATGTCTTAGCTGGGCTTTCATTGAAAAGTTTTCTAAACAATGCTGTATAGCAGAATATCACAGGGCTACTTGTATTATCTCTTGCTCCAAGACTGTGGACATGTTCAGCTACCATTTGAACTGGTTATCTCCAAATTTTTAATTTTGCCACTTACATACCTTTGCTACTCACTGCCTCAATTGTAAAGTAATACTTGCCACAAACCTGGTATCTGTTTGCATGGTGCGTAATTAATAAAAAAAACCCAATGAGCTATTTTGATGGCAAAAAAAAAAAGTTTTCGTGATAAGCTTAGATCGTAGAATGATATGAAGATCGAAAAAAAAAGTTTTTGACAAAGAGAGCTATTTTTCTTTTTACTTTGACGGTAAGATAGTTGCAAAGAGCAGGAATCAAGTAGTAACCAAGAAGAAATCACTTCAGAGGATTGAAAATAGCTAATTTATGAAAACGAACCACCACAAATCATTCTTGATGCGATGTTACGTCATAAGTGTTTAGTAAGTGTAATGCTAGAAAGAGCTTCAAATAGGTCGTATAGGCACATTAGTAATAAAAATTGTTGTTTCACACGGTTACAACTCCAATAACAAGTAAACGAGTCTGCTCAAAAATTAAATCTTAAATTGTCATAAGAGGACTTGATCAACCACGAGACATCTGCTGGCACCCCAAACCTATGTTTCACCTTCTCAAATACTGTTTATTCATCTCAAACGCATTACAGGAAACCTGGGCTTCTGGTCAAATATTTAGCGCACATATTCACCAGAAACTAATGGGCAAAACATAGTTATAAATTGCGTAGCAGCTAGCCATGAACTACTCTTAACTCACTTGAATGATGTTATTAATCAGTGATTACATCATAGATGATATTTTTGCTTTGAAGGGGAGAGGGGGTTCAGTAGAAACACTTTTAGAAATGCAAGACAGATAAATTTTTAAGTTCTTAGCTTATTTTCACAGGAATATTTTGAATCTACAGAAAAAATGTACTTGTTAAAATAAGCTACAGATTGCTTAATGTACTCAAATTTTAGAATTTTCATTGTCATTAGTGTGGAACGCTTGTATTGAAATGTATAAGATATAAGCCATTTCTTGGTCATTATTTTCTATAATACAAGCCATTTTTTGTCTTATTTTTTGTTTAAAACCATTACCCTAGTGCACACGAAATATTGCATTTACGCAGTGACAAAAAAGCTTTGAGATAAGAATGAAAATAAAAATAAAGAATTAAAGAATTACGCTTAAATACGATATAGATTTTGTAATGAATTATGCTTATCAATGCAAGATTTTATGTATACCATATATAGTTAAAACCAATAAAAATCTTATTTCTCTAACATTTCATAACTGCGCAGCGACGACATGTCCCTTAATTTATACTGGAAAATGACAAGAAAAAAAAATATTCACATATGTTTCTTTTTTTTTTACTGCTGAAGTACATGCTAATAAAACTATTACAATATGGATTAAATGTTTTAATACAGGACAGTTTAAGGTTATTATATGACCCACCTGAAAAAATATACAAGACATTTCACACAGCATTACATGAAAAATGGCTTCGAAAATTCTCAAAACTGTTCCTTGGCCAAAAAAAAAAAAAAGCCGATATCGTAAAAAACGGAATGAAATTCTCAGAAATCTATTTCTCTTTGAATGCCAGATGGCATCTTTTGTCAACTAAATTGCATCTGGAAATGATGCCGCAGGAAACGTTCCACAACTAATTTGATAATTTGTTCTGTGCAGCTTCCATTCTTTGCCCTTTATTAGTGCAGAGACAGGTCATTTGTCACGGGTGCGACGTCACAATGGGCGTAATTTTCACATGACTACCCCGAGGACAGAAAATTCTGGTATTTGCTATGATCGATGCTTTAACACTTCTTGTAGGACATCAAATAAATATCGTGCCATTTTTTTATTACCAATTTATTGCTTCATCGTTTATAAGAAAATATAGATTATACAAGCATAGATTTATACACATAGATATATTTTGTATAATCAGAAAATTTTTACAATATAATTTGTTTTGTATTTATAGTAGTTTATTTGGCCCTTAAGGAAAGAAATTCTTTAGAGACACTTATATTTTTCTCTTTATGGACTTGCAGTAAAACTTGTGAAGTTGACCACCCTTGTAAGTTGTCCACCTGTCTAAGTTGACCGCTATTTTCAGGCACTGAATTAGATCTATATCATATAATTCAACCTCTATAAGTTGACCACCTGTTTAAGTTGACCACCTAAGTAGTACACCGCAAGTGGTCACCTTACACAGGTTTCACTGTACTATGATAATACTCTCATCAGCAAAAATGACACCACAGGAAGGCAACAATCTTGTCCAAACAGTTTTTGCTTAAATGGCTTCCATAGTAGGAAAATGAAACTTAATAAGCAACTAATGGGAGGTGGGGGGGGGGGGGAGATCATACAGAAATGTCCCTACGGAGCGTAGCCCAGGACCAATTTCCACAACGAGGAAATGTAAACAGGCCATCATTACAAATTTAGCAATGCTTGATTTGATTTCATAAACATGACACCTTTTTCCAACTTTGACTTAACTCTTTAATGTTGCTGAAAAATATAGTTAGACATTTTTGATATAGGGCTCCCTACGTGACTAAAATCTTTTCTCACTGCTTCCACTTGAGCATGTCAGTGTAGTTCACAGAACTAAAGTTTGAGCAACGAACGTCTTACTTTCTGTATGAATTCAACTTATTTCTTTTAAATTTAAAATTCAACTTAGATTGTACCTGTTTTGAGAGCACGGAAACTATCCTGAGGAGCAACTCTTTTCACTCTTGCTGCTAATTTAGTCCTAGGAAGCTTGGACTCATCTGTGTTAATGATTTCGATGGTTTTTCGAAAAGCAAGCTCCTGTTGGTTATCATTTGTTTCAAAAAGTCCACCTAAGAAGAGAAAAAATATTATTTAGATATGTATTGAATAATATCTGTAGATCTGCATTTCTTATGAACACCATTTTTAAACAAACAGTTCGTTTAAAAATACTTAATGACAAAATGCATTAAAAAATAATCAAAGCCCAAAACTGAAAAGCTCTGAACCTTTTAAAAGTCTAGACATAATTTAATATTTCAATATTTCATCTGAATACACATTTATGATTAATGGACCACTAAATGAATGGGATTAATATTTGATGAAACTACTAATTAAGATTATCCACCGTGTAAACACATTTCAAAGTTTCAATGACTGGCACATGTTTTATGAGTATGTGAATTTTTTTGCTTATTTTACATTTAATTATTTCTTGCAAGTTTTCGTTTTTAAAGGGTTTAGAAAATATACTCGTTAGAGATATATTGCACTATCAATTTCAAGCTTTACCATTATTATGAACAAAAGAAGAAGAAGTTCAATCATTTTTTGGAAGAATATATTTCTTCTAACGAAAATACGCTTTAGTTTTCAGCATCTATCGAAGGTATTAATGCCATTTGAAAGCCAATACTGTCAAGAATTTAATTTTATTTCTTCTTTTAGCTCTACTGTTTAAATTAAACTGAATTCAAAGAAATGTTGAAATAATCAGTCCAATTCCTTTTTTAATTAAAAATTTGAGTTTATTTTGTTTTATTATATATATATATATATATATATATATATATATATATATACATTTTGTTTTTTTAATTCGTGAATACTTATGCAAGTTAGCATCAGTACTATTAAAAAAAAAAAAAAAATGTGTCGAGAAAAGTCATTTATTCTCTAAAACAATTTTTAATTTGATCCGACTGACGGAGACATCTATTTCCATTGTTTCAAAATACTTTATTCACGAGTTCAGTGTCTCTAACATTTTTTTAAAAATGAAAATCACGTAGCAAAGAAAACAAATAAAGCACGAAATTTGAAGTTTGCTTTATGCTGCAATGCCAGAGCTTAATTTTTCCAAGACTGACTATGATTGGATCTTTGAAATGAAAGATTATGGAACATTCGTTGTACGTGTGACCTGCACAAACATATGAATTTATATTTTTTGGGCATACTCACTTGAAAAAAAAAAAAAAAAACGTCAAAAAAGAATCACCTAACTGGAGAAAAATTAATACAAATAAATTCAGATTTGAAAACTCAACGAACTCAACTATTAACAAACGTTTTAATAGATCAAATTGTTATTCAGTAATCAGGAAGGCTTATTGTAATAACGGTTTAAAAAGCATCTTATTTAGTTTACGTTCGACGAGCACGACTGGTAGCGACCGGTTGCTTAATCACGTGGCAGCAACGATGTCAGCGGTTACTAACCGGTTGTTTACGAACCAATGCTTCATCGAACGCTTTCGGTTAATCACCGGTTACTTGCGCAGACATGTCGCAGACGAATAACACGCAGGTGAAAAATACAAGTAATTGGTCAAACATGTCACGTGGTTCCATCAACCAATCAACCAGCTAGAGTTGCGGTCGACCGGTAGATCAGCCGGTGAGGCTCATAAAATGACATCAGAAGCAACCAGTTAACCGGAAACTCTCAAGAAGGCTGCGATTAGCAATCGGTTACACACCGGTCGATCGGCGAGGTTCGTCGAACGCAAGCTTAATGTAATAAATTTTCAATAAACCATATCGTTGTTGTTTTTCATTTTGATCACTGACAATGGAATATGCCGCTTAATAGAATTATTTTTTGGAACTTTTTAGAATTATTTATTCTATTAAGCGGGTTCGACTGTACATTGATTACTTGAACAGAAAAGTATAAAGTAGATGCGTTACTAATATCATCTTTGCGTTAAAACTTCCGTATAAAATAGAATATGTAAAAAAAAAATCAATATTTTTAAAGCCAAAAATTTAAATTTTATTGCTATTCAAAATAAGAATTTTCCGACGGAGTCTTCGTTTGATGTAGTTGAAATGGATTTCTTCCCTATCTCTTTCGATTTTCAGAAAATTTAAATTTCATTCATGACTCTGTCCGATTTCTCTTTTCACTGCCATTTGTTTTGGCAAGCATCCAGTGGCCTATAAGATTTAAATTTGGAATAGATAACAAAAAGGACGTATAAAGATTTGGGCGAAATAAACATTCTCGATATTTTTGGAGAATATACTGCAAACTCATACCGAAGAGAAAACCTATTTGGCTACGACTTTTATGATGGAAATGTATCTACATGTTGAGGAAGAAAGTGCAACATCAGGATTATTAAATGGTATTTAGTGAGCGAGAACTTCAAAAAGTACCTTTGTTTGAATTTAAAATCAATTACATTTGTACAGACCATTTTTCATAGATATTTGCATAGTACATATCAAATAATTAAGAAGATATTATTATTAGTGGTATAATAAACGATACCATGTGAAAACCTTCCTGAATTTTGAACATACGAATGTTTTTAAAAAGTAAAATCTGTACATCAGAGACAGACGGACGTAAGTCAAAAAATTGCAATTTTCAGTTACAGTCGAACCCGCTTATTAGAATATCGGATAAAAGAATATGCCGCTTATTAAAATATATTTTCAATGTACCAAACCAATGTAATGTGTTATTTAGATCCCGGTTAATGGAAGGTCTCTCTTAGTAGAATTTTGTACGTGGCAAAATGGATGTTCCATTAAGCGAGTTCGACTGTATTTAGTGCATTGTACATAAGATCATTTTCTGAATTGAGCCATGTGAACATGATTCTCAATTTTTTACCAGGGTAAAAAGAAAACGTGTTCCATCCTTTGCATGAGCCATAAAAAAAATTCTCCTATCTCCGGTAAAATTTTCATAATGTGACTTACGTCCTTCTAGCTCTGAGGTACGGAATCGGCAATTTGTAGTACTGTTGCTAAGAATACTGTTGATATGAAGGTAGCTATAAACAACAACAAAAACACAGAACAAGGGGATTTTCCCTCTTCCCAGTTCATTGTATTAAATTCCCCAAAAGTGACATGGTTTATTAATTTGTCGTTTTACACAATAAAGCTTTCTTTATACTTTGAGATAAGGCTTAAAAACTGATTTTAAAATCACAAAATCCATGTGAAAGCAGACAAATTGTTGTTGCCTATTAAGATCTTTCTAAGCATCAAAAAACAGCCCTATTTATTCATACTAAAATTAGAGGTTGAGATAAAGAAAATATGTATAAATGTATACTGTTATTGGAGCACTTGAAATGAAAAAAAAAGAAAAGAAAAAACAGGGATCAGGAACATATATTGCATTACCAACGATGTGGAACGTGCACTTTTGAACTTTTAATCAAATGTTTAAATATTTTACTACTCTTTTGCTTAACTATTTTTTATGGGTTAATATTTCATTATGACAATTTTTTTAGACAAGTACGGTTCAAAAAACTAACAGGGCTGAAGCATGGTGCATTAATAACGAACATTAGTTGGCCATTAATGGGAGTATCGTAAAAATGTAGATTAACGGTGATTTCAATCTTTGTATCATTAAAAGTTATTTCTAAGATTTTAAAATAATTATGAAGAAATTTACAAATGCTTTAATGACAGTTTAAAAATGGTTCAAGCGTAGAAAAATTAATCGATACATTTAAAAATGCTTTACTGAAATATTAGCAAAACTCATCTTCCATATTTCTATACATAGCCATCGATTTTTTATTAGCTATCAAGAAAATGTCCTTTATTTAATTCCGAATGAGAAATGATATTATTTCTTATGTCCTAATTTCAGGCCAAAGAGGTTTGTCTTATATCTTACATATATTGTATGTTTTATTATACATAAAAAAGTGTGTAGAATATACGCATATATTATTTTTTCTGTCAGTAAAATGAATAGAATAAAAGAAAGAAAAATTTGGACAATAAAAAGAGAAACCAATACCATTAGACCATTAATTTTATTTACTGATATTTGTTGCAGTCTTTATTTGGTAATTTTAACAGAAGATAATAGTTCCGAATCATCAAGAAACATGGTATTTTTGACTTAGGCGTCAGTTGTTTAATGAACTATAGGTAGCTATAACGAAAAAGCTGTCGCTTAACTCAATCCTTTTGGGGCAAGCTTTCATCTCTTGATTGAAGTACAGAAAAAAAAAATCAGTTAAAAAATTTTGATTAATTTTTTTTTCCTTTCCTTAAAGTAAGCATATTTGACAATCATTCCTTTATTTAATATTGCGTTCCTTTACTCGTCTTGCAAATTTTGAAATAAATGGTTTTGCTTTTGTAATTTTGGGTACTGACTGCTATGTCAACTTATGACCAGGGTAATACATTAAGTAAATCACGAAACACAAAAAAATAATATTTTACCAAGATAATAATGTGGAAGCAATTTTCATTTTTATGCATAATCTCCAGAAAAGTTGATTCATCGCTTTATAATTAAACTCCATTTCCGGAAGCATACTATTATTTAAACTGATGTCTCATCCACAGTAGGACTTCATGTTGAACATTGTCATCATCAGCAAACTGTTTGCCACCAAGAAAATGTTTCAGAAGACCAAACTGATGGAAATTAGCCTGGGTTGTAAGGTGGATGCTGTTTTACTTGAGTTATCTCGAAAACAATGATGGCGACGTTCAGCATGAAGTAACACACTGTAAAAAAAATGTGTAACTTTCCTCCATTAAATTGGTGGCAGCTTAGCTAATAATGTGTAAAGTTACACATCGCTTGTGGAAGGTTACACCATGGTAATGTAACTATAGCGTAACGTCTCACACATTACTATGCAAGGTTACACCAGAATTTTCTGTATGCTTACAGGAGTGCTTGAAAGGCTACACATTATCAAAAATTGAGTTTTCATCTGACTTCCTTGAACGATTTATCAAGTTCAAACTTTTAACAATCAATATACACCAGTTATTTCAATATGCAATATTCAATTATTAAAATACAAAGAAGACATTTTTATTGCACTAAGAGTGAAGTGATCTGAGTCAGCAGGTCCGAACATAGAACGTGAATCTCACAGACTCGCAAAGCATAAGCTTCTACAGCTCGGCAACCAAGGTCGATTTGCTTTCCGCTAATAAAAGATTACCTGATCTGCACCGGTTCTGATATTTACGCACGCGCATTGAATTTCTACTGAAACCATAGTACAAGGTTCCTCCAATAATATGAGTGCTACACACTTCAGAATTCGTGTAACGTTACCCATTAATACTGGTAGCCTTACACATTTTTTTTTTTTTTTTTACTCTGTACATTCAACAACGCGAAGTTGCGATGAGGCAACAATTCAAATAATGCAGCTAGAATTAAAAGTCTGATAAAGCGATAGGATAAGTACATCTAAGACGCAGAAGATTATGTGGAAAAATAAAAATTGTTCCCAAATGATTATAATGGTATATTAAGTTTTAATCGTCTTTTGTGCCTGATTCAGTGACTGAACCTCGTACAAATGTCTGACTCATTTCGATAGACTTGCCTTCGAATGAAATACAAAAGCAAGAGCAAATGCAGTTATGTGCGTATTGTTTAACAAAATAGTCTTGTTGTACAATTAACGTAAAACCATCATAAAATGGCGCACAAACTTTCTTTAATAGATTGTTTTTGCCCTAACGACCCCTCAGTTGCGTGTTTTAAGCTATAAATGAATTATACACCACCATAATACTAAAAAGGGTACTTTATTTATCCGATTATTTATTGATGTTGCAGTACATTTTTCCAACTTAATCTACTTTCATTGCTTCGCCGTCTTTGTAGTTCTATTTGATTCGTTTCTCAGCTATGAAATAAATTTACGATCAGAAAAATTTGGAAACTGGAGGATATAAAAGAGATAAACATCCAGAGAGTATTATACTCAAATATCGATGAGAAAAGCTTTGAGAAAGCTTGAAAAGCATTCGGTGCTATATCATTTAAAATTGAATAAGAGCGCCACTCGGAAAAAAAGACTTTTGAACTTTATAAAGCAATTTATAAGTATTTAAGATTATCCTCTGATGATACTGTCTTAGACAGTCACTTAGATTTCCTTTTTTCCCTTATAACGCTGCTGAAGGCAAAAATCTAATAATTTGTCCATGAATGAAACATAAAAAATTTTTCAATTTATTTTATCCCAAAAGAAAAAAAATCTAATTTCTAATAGTATTATGAAATAGTTTAAGGCAATTTATTTATATGAGATAATGCATTTTCTCAATGTTCTTGCTTTGATAGAAATATAACACATTTGTGTAATACTGTCTATCTCATGGAAATAAAAATTAATTTAACATATTTATATGCAATTTACTTTTTGCTAAACGTATCAATTTTTTTACGCGCGCAAAGATATTAAGTTAATTTCGAATAATATAACAATAACAGTTATTACAATAACAGCTGTGCTGGTGTTGTCTTATATGTGTTTGAGAAAACTTATGGTTAAACAGTATTTATTTTTTGCAGTCTATTCCGTTATTTACAAAGATAAATTTTAATTATATTTGAAGCGAAGAGTTCTAATAATATTGGTATTTATAGCAATTACAAATATAAACAACAAAAACAACAATAATTGTAATCATAATAATTGTAATAATGATTAATAATAAAATTATTAATAACAATTTTAATACTTATGCTAAACATAATAATTATTATTTATATGAGTAACAACTGTAAGAAATAGTGATAATAATAAAGTTAAGTTACATTCATAATAATAACAATAAATTCAACATTTATAATTGAAGTAATAACTTGTATGTAATAATAATAAATAATAACAACAATAATAATTATAGTAATAAAAAACTAATAATAATAATAAATTAACATTAAAAAAATTAAGTTATAATTATAGTTTATCACTAATAAAGTAGTATACTAATAATAAAATCAATGTAATAATAATAATGTTGTCAAAGTTTCTACATTATTCATACTATTTCGCTATCAAAGCACTTCTACTTTAAAACACTTCAAGCATCCTTTTCAAAGATTTAAAGATACTCCACTTCCAAACTTTGAACTGACTTCAAAAATATCACTGATCCGTAAAACGGAATCTTATGATTGAACTTCCTATTAATCAAACACATATACCAAAGCAATATTTACTGCTGAATTTGTACGCTCAGGAAACCATTTCAATCAGCAGCTCTTCCATTTGGATGAAATTTAAACATCACTTGTGACAGTTGTCAGTGCCGCCGCTGTCTAAGATGTCTTTCAGTGAATTTACAGTCAAATCGTTTGGAATTGATAAAGGGAAGGGTGATGGAATTTAAATATCTCTGATATTGACATCGCTCTGACAAGTGGCCGTTATTAGGTAGAGAGTATCTTATTTAAGAACTAGACTTTCTTCCCGCTTCGGTTAATACTAAAAATCTTTGCACATGAAGCTGTAAGGATATAAGGATTAGCATTTCTGTTTATATCGATTACTTATGTTTTATAATTTTTTTTACGTTATCAATTTTGATTTATTTTGTATAATGAAAGGAGTTTGAGCATTACACTTTGATACATCTATATTAAAGTAAATAAATTTTTGACATGTGAAAATGATGGGTGTGTTAAAGCAAAACCTCTGAAAAAAATGATTGATGCTAGTTAGTAAACTAAAAATGTCAAATTTTACCCAGAATTTTATTTATTTATTCTTAGAGTTAGTTATAAATTTTCTGCTAGCACTTAAACATACACTATCTACGGCGTGCAGTTACAGATGAACTCTATAAAAAGTAATTTAATAGCAATGAAAAACATATACTTCAACTTCAAATAAAATTTTAATGAAAAACAATGAAGCGTAAGTATCCTCACTATATGTCTTTTTTTTTTTAATTTATGGGTATAAAAATTTTTGCCGCACTGTAAGGTCAATCCAATAGTAAGATAGAGTTTTGCTCACAGACGGTGTTGAAAAATTATGCTGCAAGTGCGATAATAACATTAAGAATCGAAATCTTTTTCTTTTTTTCTCAGATCTTTACTTTAACGGTTTTTAGGCGGTAATCTGTAGAGCAGTATAGCTATTGAGAGCTTGTGGTTTTGCTTTCTATGTACATTTTTCTGTGTACTTTTTTCAACTGAGCAAAAGTGAACAAAACGTAATTTTTTTTGAAAAATACATTTATTTATGCTCTTTGTTTTTAATAGTTATTAAACATTTTGGTAACAAAATTATTTCTGAACAAATTTTCCAATTACATCCTTATGCTACTCAAATCATTACCACAGCCGCGCTTTTTTTTTTTAGTTTGGAGTATGAGCTTTTTGGTTTTTCAAGGTTGTTTTCTTCACAGATGAAAAGTATGAATGTAGCGTATTTATTTTTTTTATTAATTCACAGAAGCTTATCTGCTTCAAATACATAGAAGACAATATGCAACGCGTCTTTGTCTTGAGAGAAACCGGAAATATTTAACTACAAAGTTTAAGAAATTACACCAAGGAATCTGTGGGAGTCGAGCCCATAACATCCGACTTACGAAGCGAAGCATCCAGCACTTAGCGACGGAGGCTGCATAGTCTTGTTTGCGTTGCTGGCCAAATTATTAGACTAAGAATGTTTTAAAAGCAAATTCTTTACTGATTACATAACTATAGACACATTAACGAACAGTGAAATAATTATCTAATATTTAGTATGCATTCCCTTGTCCTTGATGAACATTTTAAGTCTTTTTAGCATACTTTTCACAAGGTTTACACCATTTCTTAACTTTTTAAAAAAAGAGGTAAAAATTGTTCAAACTCACTATTATATATACATACTCACATACACATGCTCACTAATTACCTAAAACTAACTTTGAATATAACAGAACACACTAATAAAAAGAACTAGTGAATTGTTTGAGCTGATGGAGGTTATGTTTCTGGTAGGTAGATAAACAAACAGCATAAACAAAGCAGGCTGTGCTGCCACCTGCAAACATTAAATTATGCTAAAATAACGTAATAATCAGTGTACAGTATGTACTGTACTTTAACAATATAATAAATGGTATTTTAGCACAAATACTGCACAAAAACAAAAACAAAACAAAAAAAAAAAAAACTCTTTGGTCTAGTAATTTGGCCAGCACTGTAAGTTTCAAATTCCTCTAATTGAAGTAAATTAAGTAAAAAGGTGCGCTTTTTTTTCTTACTTTAATAATTCTGTCATACTAAAAAATTCTAATGAATATGTTGAGTGTTGCGTCATTCTTTCTGTTTAAAGCTGAAATGTTACTCACGCGCTCTACGTAAACCTAACTCACAGACAAAAAACATTCAAACATTTTAGATATCGAGATGTAAGAAAAATGCAAATACACTTTCTTAAGATATTCAAAATTAAACTCTTGTACTAAACAAGCGTGAAAGCACTCGTCATTATTATGCAAAATATCGGTTATTTCTGTTTACACTCGGTTGAAAATCGATACAAAGTAAACAATTGCCGCCATTGTATTTTTATCTATTTCTCAACTGAACTATAGTTCGTAATATATTGAAGATGTAACAGAAGAATTTCTCATTATATCTGATCAATAATCTGCTTTCCTGTTTCACTAAGAAAGGAACTCAGCTTTCAAAGAATTATCTTGAATGAAAGATTCATAAAGCTTGGCACAATGCTCAGAAAAAATGGAGGAATCGAAAAATCGAAATCCCATATCAGTTGGAAAAAAATCAAATGCTTTTCTCCCAGCTTAGTCTGCTAATACCAGACGCGTCAATAAATATGGATTTAGCTTTTTGTAAATAAAGCTTAGTAATTTATCTTTTAAGCATTCAACATATTCTACACAATGTTTTTGCGTTACGAAACATGTTACATCACTTTAAGGAAATCCACTTTACATTTAAAAATACTGTATACAAAGCAGACAGTGCTGCCACCTGCAAACATTAAATTATGCCAAAATAACGTAATAATCAGTGTATAGTATGTACTGTACTTTAACAGTAAAATATATAGTATTTTAGTACAAATAGTGTACTAAAAACAAAACAAAACAAAAAAAAAACCTCTTTAGTCGAATAATTTGGCCAGCACTGTAGTGGGGTCATGAGGGGACTGAATAACAGCGTGAGCTGTCTTTACAAGCCGTGGACCTCTGGTGCAACTGAATCTCTGACTGTCTGAAAAGAGTTATGACAGCTACTTTAAGAAGTATTGCACCCTATTATTGACTTCATCTACTCAAACAACGATGGAACCCTTAGGGATTGCATTGCACCACGTCGGACCAAAAACAATCACAATTTACTCGAAAAAGGTTTTAACTACTTACAGAAAAAACAATTAGCCACATGGATCCCCCGGCATGAATTCATATTATTTATGGGACATAATCGAGAGAGAAATTCGTTCATGAAATCCCGGAACGGAACCATTTTCTCAATTTTGGGCATGTCTAGCGGCAGTAAGGCTCAATATTTCTTTAAAGAACTCCCAACAATTGAATGAGACTGGAAAATAAGGGTATATGTTACAAATTTGCCGCTATTATTTTATTATTATTATTATTTTTTTTTTTTTTTTTTTTTTTGTGGAAATAGGACAAAAAAAATGCATTTTTCACAAAATGGAAACTTGAGTGTTATTGTTTGTATCTGAAATGAATTTGAAAGAAGGGCATGCATTAACACTTGATCTTCATTAATATTCTTCAGTTGTGCATTTTCTCTCTTTTGTCTTCTTGTATTTTTTTTTTTTTATAAGAACCTTTCTTCTAGGACCAATTCAATTTGTTGAGCCCTTGCCACGTCGAATTGTTGCATTTTGCCATGCAAAAGAGGCTAGAGTCGGTATTAGCAGGTAGGTGACACAAGGTATTTAACATACCTGGTGTCAGCTCAGTATACTTTTTCAGCTTATATACTTAAACCTTAATTTTATTGTGTAGTTGCAGCATGGATTTTTAAAGAATAACGCATAATGCATCTTTTGGGGGATTTTTCCCGAATTTACTTCCTCGTCACTGTGTTTAGACAGTAATCTTGAAATGAGGATGTCATTTCAATATATATTTTAAACTGCATATAAAATGTTTTTTTTTCTTTCCAATGGGGCTGTATAAGAGAACCACCTCAAGAGGCGTCTAGGCCATAACCAGACCTAGTGCACTCTCCAACAATGCATCAGTCTTTCGTGTGTCACCATTAAGGGGCTGATACGTGATACAGTAGTGTTTATGACGCCCGTTTTCTACCAGATGGAGGCACCTGGGCTCTCATTTGATGCGAAATTGCACTTGGAATTTAATTTAGCCGAGGGATATTCTAAGCCAAACGAATACCCAAGGGATCTTTTACATGCCGCATAATCATACGACATGGGCGCTGAAGATTTTCTGCATCTCAAAAATCCACCGACTGGCCACCCAGGTCAGAACCTGGGTCCCCAGGCGTAGAACGGCCGAGCCTAACCATCACGCCATCAGCCGGCTTCTGCATATAAAATGTATTAATTATGATATTTTATAATCATATTTGGTTTTCAAACGTTTGAGCAACCAATGTATACCAATCACTTTTGCTGAAATATTAGCCATAAGAGTGGTAGATTTTTAAAATAAATCTTTGCTTTAGCATGACGTTTATTTGACCTAAAGTAGACAACCATGAATTACCGACTTCGAAGTAATTATTAACGTAAGTAATTCTTGAATTAGGTTATTTCGTTCTGTTACTGTGATTGATAAATCACGCACAACATTCGATTACCGATTAATATCTAGTTACGTATCTTAAAAAATAAACCGTTTATCGATAAATATGTAGTTAAGTATCTTAAAAAATAGCTTGATTCCTTCCAAACAGAAGAAAATAAGTAATTATCCTTAAATGAATGACTAAACATGCTTATCTTCAAAACGAATGAACATTTTTTAATGTCACATGGTCTTAGTGCACATGACATATCTAAAATTCTAGAAATAATATAAAAACCAAAAATAAGCTAAAAACGAACGACTAATAATAAAGATGCGTATGCTACTTCGTAAATCTATTTCCATTCCTATTCTTCGTACTCAACTAAATTTCGTTTAGAAATATAGTCCAGTTTAAAAATTCAAGACTGAATCAAATGCGCATGCGTAAGCGCAAACATAGCATACAAACAATCAAAAGATAAACGAAAATAGAGAAATTGGTATTTATCATCATAGCTGAATTCCTACATGAAATCCATAATTTGTTACTCAAACTACAGACAGTTTTCTCAGAACAATTTTAATATTTTATCTACATTGGTGCAATATGCTTCGTAGCTATAAATTTTAGATCAAGTCAGAGAAATATGTCGGAGTTAGATTTATGCACTACACTGAACGATATTTTTCGCTATAGAGCCGAAGTATTTTCAAGCATAGCAATGACATTCGGTAAAATTTCCGGAATTCCATTTTATACTTTAACATTAGGCCTCATTTCTGCCTGAATCTAACATAGGGAACCTGTTTAAAGTAAAGATATTTTGGTTCCCAAATGGCGGATTTCTGATTTATTTATTTATTTTTTGATCAGGGACTATAGTCTTGTAACAAACAGATGAACTCTAACAATCAACGATAAAATTAAAAAATTTTAAAAAAAAACGACTGAGTATATAGTAAAATATTTTTTAAAGCCTTATATTAGTAAAAATCAATGTCAAGTATTTCAGTTGCTATTAAATAGAAACTGGCAACAGATAAAAATTTTAGATCATTGCGTTTATTTCCTTGTTGGCCAACAATGAATTCGGTTATCAACTGCGTTTATAAAGGTTTAGCGGTTGTTAAAATATGCTTTAAAAAAACATTATAATTCGAATTCTATGAAACATGGAAGTTCCAAACACATTCGCGGAAAAAAAGTATCTTTGTATCTTATGTATTTGAGTTTAGATTTCCTTTCTAAAAAAAATCGAAAACTGTTATATGGTTCATTGACGGCAACCTTTCCCTACCTTATAGTTTTGTCTTGCTACGACGAGAACTAACCGATGAAGAACGAGCTATCGCATTACTAACGTGCTAAGATGCTGTCGCAATTCGGATTTTAAAAATATCTTTTGAATATAACTTGGATGGGGAATGGGGAGTTCAAATAGAAAGGGCCCGAAGGGGCCATCTCCAGACACAGTTGTTTTTAATTATGTTTTACTTATTGGGGATTTTTTCTGTGATAAAAAAAATTAACACGTTCTTTAAACATAAAAAATCTGCTAAGACTAATTTTTGGAAACATTTGCACATGACATTTTGTATCAATCGAAGAGTTAATGTATTGCATCACTTCTGATTTTATTATTAGTTAAAGAGAGAACTCAACTGAAATAAAAGTAGTATATGTGGTGTGTATGATATCTATTATAATATTATAAATGTAAAAACATGGAATGTCGACGGACACTACACAATTTTAGGAAACTTTTAAGGAAAATATTTCTGTAAAATTGAGTGCCTACAGTGCAGAAAAATTTTACAGTAAATTTGACTGACAGAATTGGGCGATTGATGTGCCAATAAGTACTCCACTTAACTTATGGTGTGAAGCGTGAGGTTCCTTATTTCTGTTTCTCCTCATACCCGTTTCAATATAACGGAAAGAGTGCCGTTCTGCAAAAAATGAGAAAGCAAGCTCGAATTCCATTACATGCACTATGTTTTTTTTTTCTTATCTGAAACAGTGTATTTAGCTGGAAAATAAGATTTTACGGTAAAACGTACTGGCAGAATGTATGCTAGTTCATTTTACCGAAAATTTTCGGGCCTTTTTTTCCAATGTCGAGTTTTTAGTAATTGTCTTTTTTATCCTTAAAAAGCAAATCAGGAAATAGTAACGTATTTTAGCGTGAAAACATATGTAAATTCTGTTTTTTTAGCTGAGTCAAATATTTTTAATGTATGAAGAGTTGCTCTGAAAAAGAGTACCTTATATTTCTCGTAACGTCTATGTGTATTTTATTATTATTTTTAGTAGTAGTAGTATTAATATTTTATTATTATTATTATTATTTCTTAAGATTTACCTGTTTTTTATGGTTCTCCTTACTTTTCCAAAGGTATAAGCTTAAATGCGTATCATATTCAATATTAATTTTCCTTTGAAATTTATATTTGGGGGGGGGGGGGCGGAGGGATTCATGATATTGCCTGCTAGCTTTTCTATGTAAAAAAGGAACGTAAAAGTATGTGTTCTGATCTGTTTTGCAGAATCGTTTTTAAAATTTAGTGGTGAATTAAATTCATGCTCTTTATTTCAATATTGAGTGATCATTTATATGTACATTTGACTCCCGCTACAACGCGATTCGACTTGCGCGAAATAGCTATGACGTGATGTTTTCACCCGTAAAGAATTTTAAACCTAACGCGAATTATTCGCTCGCAACATGAAATTTTCGGAAGAGAATCGCAGTGAGTAAGTATCGGCTTTGTTATTTTGCACTAAAAGTATTTTTTTCGTGAATGGGCATTCATCCCTTTTGCTTTTTTGAGAGCGGAAGTTCCCACACCGTACTAGTCTGAACGTTGCTTTTTTTATTACATACGAATATTTACTCCACATTCTTATTTTTTTTTTAAATTCTAAATGAGAAAGTTGATGAAGTATAATAACACCTAAGAGCGCTGTTTCATCTAAAGTTTGTAGAGATAGAAGGAAAACGAGAAAGTTTCCGACAATTAAAGAAAAGCTCTGGGCTTGAAAAACTAAAAAATGTATCGAAGACAGCACGCCAATTGGATATGAGTGAGTGTTCCATATGTACAATTGCAAATCAAGAAAAAGAAATCCGTAAAGTTCACCGAGTAGTGTAATGTCAAATGCGAAACTTATGAAAATGGAAGCTGCTTTTGTATTGTGTACTAAAAAACCAGGAAAAGAGTTGTTACTATAGATTGAAACGTTATTAAAAAAACTAGCGAAGCAACTGTATTCAAAAATGTATTAGAAAAACGGTTTGATTACACAGCATAAATCATCAACATCATTTTCTTAAGTAGTATCATTATTGCATCTACTGTACTGTACAACTATATTATTTTATTATTATTACATACTGTACGTACCGTACATATTGTTTTATTACCGTACCATTGATCTTTGATTTTGTGCATTGTAACAGTATTTTATGTTTAATAAAACAGCTTTTTCATGAAAAATAAATAAATAAATAAAAATAAAATCCAGTTTTTTTTGTAAGGAACGGTAATGTTTAATGAACGGTGTGTTTACATGTGTCTAAACAATTGGGTACGATAATGAAAGTCTTTACGCGTACTCTTTTCCACAACGCGAAATTTCAACTTACGTAAGGGACCTTGGAACGCATCCCTCGCGTAAGTCGTGACTCGACTGTATATGCTCAACGCACATATACTCACCTGAAATTTCATTTTACATTTAATCATAAATCTGCCTTTAGACATGACTTTATTTATACACACAGGAAAAAAGTATATATCTTTAAATATTAAGCCGTACGAAAATACCGAAAAAATCACTGAAAACACGGTTCATCTAATTCCTTCCGATCCCAAAACAGAAATCCATTCGCTTCGATGTCGCAGTCGCTACCTAAAACAAACGTAGCCTGTCATTAGACCAGCAATCAGTCATTCAAGAGAATGATTTTGTTTTGAAGAAAGAGTTCGCAAGCGATCGTTAATTCAGAAAAATACAGCCCACTTTTCAATACCATGTCACGCAAATATTCTTTTCTGGCTAGGTTTCAAAATGAGAAGCAATTTTAAGCTCAGCACTTTTTCTGCTTTCCTTCTCGTTGCTGTGATTCCTTTTCGCTCTCCCAGACGGGTAGAAGGGCTGGCCAGTATCCAGTTATAGCGTACATTCGTAGCGTAAAAAGAAAGAGCATGTCTACCATAAATAAAACCCCAAGATAAAGAAACAACGGGCGACGCAGGATCAACGACTTTTCGTATGTAGGGTAATTTTAAACTGAGACGATTTGACAGGAATTTGAAAATTACTTTCAAAATGGCATTTTTAATACGGTTAGTTTTTTTTTAGCAATTATGTATGTCAGCGTACATTTATGAAGAACATCTGTCAAACAAATATACTGCTTTTTTCTGATTTTTAACAATATTTTAGAGATATTGGCCGAGAGTATTTCATTCAAAAGACTAAAAGTTAAGGATCTCAAACCAAGTTGTTAATAATTGCTACATCCAGAGATAACTATTTAAAACTACTTGATCCTAATCTAAAAAAACTGAAAATAATCAATATTTTTTTTAACTGCAACTTTATTCGTTGGACATAATATTTATTTATTGTACTATAATGAATAACAATATTTATTTGTTAATACATGTACTAAAACTTCCATTATAAACGTTCCTTAATCTTTAACAGGTGGACGAATTATGTTTCTTACTTCCTTGTACGAAGTAATGAACACAGGGATCGCCCACTAATGATATCACACTTGGAGGGGGACACTTTGTAAAAAGGGGAGGAAGGGTTAGTTGCAAAGTGTGACATCACACATTATGGTGTAAATAAAAAACATATTTTGAATTGATGTTACGTGGGACAAGGATAGAAAATAGGGTGAAGAAATCACTTTTTGACCAATAAGGGAGGAGGTCTAATGCTTTAAAAAGTGTGACATCATTAGTGAACACTGCCGTGAGCAGATAAAGAACAGTAACTGCAAATTTTTCAATTTTCATATTTTCACATTTTTGTCATCGATTGTACGTTATCTTTACTTAACAAACTTGCTTATTTGTTTTCCGCTGAAAAAAGATCGCCAAAAAAACGTCTTATTCCAATATTTCCCTATTGTCAGCTTTGAATACAACACACATTTCTTGCACAACACACATACTGTCCACGACAGTACAGCTTTCTATTGAAGTCAAGAAAAATATCGACACCAGTTTCAACGTATGTCTTCTTTTTATTTAGGCCTAGATAGTCTTGAACTGTTCGTGACTTCCTCACGTAACTATGTTTACGCATAGCACATATGCACATGAGCAACCAAAAATAGTACATTACTAGCTGCGTGGCTGGCATTGAATGGCTACTTAAAAAATGAAAGAGATGTCCAGTTGATGTTTTTGTATTACTTTGACACCAATTTCTAATGCGTTAAGCAATATAAAAATTCGCGTAATGCAAGGTTTGTAAAACACCAGTAGAGCATATCTTTGGCAAACATCTCATTGACATTAATCATAGTTATCAATGATACAAGTTCTGAGTATTTTCAATTAGTACAAAAGATAAAAATATATGCATTATCAACTATAATCTGTGCTTACATTAAACTGAATTACATCTGATAGATTATGTAAGAAATATTCATGTACAATTACAATCAGCTTGTTACATAAAATGACACATACTGTTTGGTTGATTACGTGAAACTAAAGCACCCAGACTTAATAAATACCAATAAGTATTAATTTAATACAAAGTAATTAGATTCCAACTAAGCTTTAGTTAAAATCCTTAAAAACAATATTTTTTGTTCAACTCTGTTTCACTTAAACAAATGCAAACAATCTCAATTTAAGGTGTTCGTTTAATGATACAAAATGCGTTTCAAAAATAAAAATATGAAGGAAAAAGAGAGTTGTTACAATTCGAAAACTCACCCATGTGCAGTTGAAAAGTCCAACAAGATAAACATAATTAGTCGCACATCCTAAATTTACCAAAATATGAGGCTGGTAATGATAGATTTACACTACAATAACTAAACACAACAAAAGAAGTAACTTTCATATGCTGAAAAGAGCTAAGAATGTTGGCTGATAAAAATAACAAAGGATGGACGGTAAAATAAAGGTTATGCTCGAATAGAGCAACCGATTTTAAAATAATTTAAAATAAAATTCTGGATGGAAACGTTAATTAAGATTTGGACAGCAGTCAAAAAAAATCTCTTTTAAAACAATTATTAGAATTTTATTTGCTCACCCATATGCAAAATGGAAACAGGAAAGAAATAAAAAATTCCTGAATAAAGTAATGCTAATTAACGTTTTAATTAATATCTCCACTAATTAAAGTCGTACAATAATGAGATATGTCTCCTTGTTTTCTTTGGAAAATTTCAAATTGATTGCTATTCTCGAGAAGATCCATCTTCACATAGACAGACAGGCAGACGGACGCGAACAGATTTTAATAGTCTGGACTAGCTGCCTGTCAGCGTTGCACGGGCTCCCTAAAAAATGAAAGAGATGTCCAGTTGATGTTTTAGTAGCACTCCGACATCAGTTTCTAACGCGCTAAGGAATAGATAAATGAGCGTAATGCAGGGTTTGCAAAATACGAATAAACCATATTTTTGGCAAACAAATCTCATTAACGCTTATAATAGTTATGAAATGTACAAGTTAAGAATATTTTCAATGAGCACAAAAGATGAAAATATATGCGTTATCATATATAGTCCGTGCTCACGTTAAACTGAATTACATCTGATAAACTATATGTGTAATATTTATGTACAACAACGATCAGCTTTTCATAAAACTAGCTGCGTGCCCGGCGTTTCACGGGCTACCTGAACAATGAAAGAGATGACCAGTTGATGTTTATGCAGTACTCTAACGCGTAAAGTAATAAATAAATGAGCGTAATGCAAGGTTTGACAGTAAAACATATTTTTGGCAAAAATCTTATTCGTTATGAGTATTTTCAATTAGCACAAACAAAAAAGAAAATATATGCATTATCAGCTATAAGAAGTCTTCACGTTAAACTGAATTACATCTGATAGACTATATCTGTAATATTTTTGCACATTAACAATTAGTTTTTTACATAAAATGACACGTATTGCTTGGTTCATTACGCGAAAATAAAGAATCAAGACTTAATAAATACTAATAAGCATTCTTTAATTTCAAGTCATCAGATTCCAAGTAAGATTTAGCTAAAATCATTAAAATCAAACTTTTTTGTTTAACTCGGTTTATTTAAAGAAATACAAACAATCTTAATTTAACGTGTTCTTTTAACGATACAAAATGTATTTCAAAAGTAAAAACAGGAAGTATAAAGATAGTTATTAAAATTCTCGAAAACTCAGCCATGTGAGGAGAAAAAGTCCAACAAAATAATCATAATTAGTAGCACATCCTAAATTTGCAAAAATATGAGGCTGGTAATAATAAACTTACACTACAATAAATAAACATAACTAAAAAATAACTTTCATATGCTGAAAAGAGTTAAAAACTTTGGCTGTAATAAATATATAAAAAAAAACAAAAAAGAGACGATAAATAAAGGTTATGTACGAATAAAGCAACCTATTAACTCGGTTGGTTGTTTTGATGACGTCAGTACCAAACAACAATGAAACAATTGTTACAATGTTATTTATTAACACAAATGTAAAATGGCAACAGAAAGAAATACAAATCATTGCTTAGAATAAAAGAGAAACGAAGCTAGTTTACAATAAACTTCTAAACAAAAAAAAAATGTTTTAAAGAGTAGTTTTAGGATTTATATATCAGAATAAAATATAAATTAAACCAATTTAAAATAAAATTCTAGATGCGAACGTTGTTTTCGAATTTGGACAGCAGCTGAAAAATTCCCTTTTTAAACAGTTATTAGAATTTTATTTGCTCACCCATATGCAAAATGGCGACAGGAAAGAAATTAAAAATTCCTGAATAAAGTAATGTTAATTAACGCTTCAATTAATATCTCTGCTAATTAAAGTCGTACAATAACGAAATTGGAGTTATTGTTTGTTTTTAGGAAAATTTCGAATCGATCGGTATCCCGTTCAGCTCTCGACTCGCAGCGGTTCTCGAGAAGATCAATCTTCAGATGGACAGACAGACAGACGGACGCGAACAGATTTTAATAGTATGGATGACACATATTGCTTGTTTGATTACGTGAAACTAATGCATTCAGAATAAAAAAAATAACAATATATATTAATTTAATACCAAGTCATCAGATTCCAATTAATATCATTAAAAGCAAACTTTTTTGTTCAACTCTGTTCCATTTAAAGGAATTCAAACAATCTTAATTTAACCCGTTCTTTTCACTATACAAAATGTATTTCAAAAGTAAAAACAGGAAAGGTAAAGAGTTATTATAATTTAAAAACTCACCCATGTGAAGGGAAAAAATACAAGAAAATAAACATAATTATTCGCACAACCTAAATTTACCAAAATATGAGGATGAACTTACACTACAATAAATAAACATAACTGAAGAAATAACTTTTATATGCTGAAAAAAGTGAACGTGGGTTGTAAAAAATAAAAAAGGGCAGACGATAAATAAAGGTTATGTCCGAAAAGAGCAACCAATTTCCCAGATGGTTGTTTTGATTACGTCAGTCCCACTGAAACAATTACTAAAATGTTATTTATTAACACAAATGTAAAATAGCAACAGAAAGAGAAAATCATTGCTTAGAATGAAAGAGAAACGAAGATAATTTACAATAAATTTCTTAACAAAAAAGTTGCTTTAAAAAGTAGTTTTAGTATTTACATATGAGAATTAAAGAGAAATTTAACTAATTTAAAATAAAAATTCTAGATGGAAACGTTGTTTTAAGATTTGGACAACAGCTAAAAAATTCCCTTTGGTTACGATCGACGAACTTAACCGGTCGACCGATGACTAACCAGTCACTAACCGCAGCGTTCAATGATCAACCGGTTACTATTTTAAGCTGATAATTGGGTGATTGGAGCACGTAGTCATTAGCTGTCACGTCATCAACCAAACGGTCGCTACCGGTCGAGCTCGTCGAACGTAAGCATTTAAAACAACTATTAGAATTTTATTTGCTCACATGCAAAATGGCTACAGGAAATAAATAAAAATTCCCGAATAACGTAATATTAATTAACGTTTTAATTAATATCTCCGCTAATTAAAGTCTCACAATTACGAAATTGGTCCTATTGTTTTCTTTGGAAAATTTCAAATTAATTGGTACATGGTTTGACTCTTGACTCGCACTGATTCTCGAAAAGTTCAATCTTCAGTTGGAGAGACAGACAGACGAACGGGAACATATTTTTATAGTATGGATACCATTCTAGAGTCTAGTTTGAGGAATTTAGTCTTGACATCCGTATGAGATTAAGTACGGATGTCTTTTAATTTGAAGACCTGCTCCACGTCCTTCTTAATCTCAACTTTGCTTACATCTGGATGTTTAAAAAGCACTTTTTACTTCTGCTTCTTAGCAAATAAAATTAAACATTAAACATCTTGAGTTTGAAGATATTTTCTCCGAAATTTACTCTATTGCTAATAAAATATTTTCCAAGGTTTGACAACTGCTAATAACTTAAATTTTTGCTTTACTTCGTGTTGATTTATTATACACTAGTGGTACACGCACGACTTTGCCCGTAGTAGAAAATTAAAAGGTTATTTTGTTCCCCTGTATATTTACAAATAATGGATGATGAATTTCACGATAATGAATTGGCTATGCTCATTCGCTCTCCCATTCCACGTCATGATAATTTCGCAATTTACTCGTCCATCTTATGATAATTTTGCTCCGGAAAATGTTCTTAAAATTGAAATAGAATAAAATCGAATTTTCGAAAAATGGCTTATAGGTACACAACCCAATGCTACAAACTAACTTTGTGACAAACTTTATGAAAATCGGCCGAACGGTCTAGGCGCTATGCGCGTCACGGAGATCCAGACATCCAGACATCTAGACTTTGAGCTTTATTATTAGTAAAGAAAATAGTATGTGTTTTATAATCGCAAAATGTTTTGTTTTCATATATTAACAGAAATTGTTATCGTTAATATTTTATTTAAATAATTAAAATCATGCATTTTGCAGAAGACGAACAAGGAACTACTATATTTACCGCATTATTTCATTTTTGTTTCTCCACAAAATAAAGATTTAATTTTATATCATGTACGGCTCCAGAAATTTCTTCGAAAACCTTTTCTTTCCAGAGTTAAAACAATAGAAAGCAGTTTCAATTTATTTTCCTGTAATACGGCAGTTTTCTGGTTTATCCTTTAAGCTCTAACAGCACTTGAGTAACTTTTTTGTAACATGATCCACGCCTTCTTGCAACATTCTAAGAATCAATAAACAGAGATAAGTTCAATTTTTAAAATAAAAAGTATTTGAACACGACATTTTCATATATCTTCGTTAAAGATGACAAGCGATTTTGTTTCTTTTTCGCTCGAAGTTGCGAAAACAAGAAAACAGATATTTTATTAACGTTTAAGTATTATGAGGCAGTTTCTAAATATATGACAAAGAACTGCTGGAGTAAAATTCTTAATGTTTTAAGCATCTGTTTCTGCTTCAATCTATAACTTTGTGTATAGTGAATCAATCATTTGATAAAGAGTACATATCATAGCAATTAAAGTGATAGCTGCTCAACAAAAATAACAGCACACTCCGTTTGAACTACAATTATTTTGCGTTTACCTATTCCACTCATATTTTGATAGCGTTAATATTGCTCACATTTGTTTTAAAACAGAATTAACATTCATAAAGTATCGCATAGTTATCTAAGCCTAATAAACAGCATTTATTTAAATTACTAGTGATACCCGCAAGGCTTTGCCCGTAGTAGAAAACTAAAAGGCCTTTTGGTTCACCTGTATAATTTACAAATAATGTATGGTGAATGGTGAATTTCTCGCCAATTGGCTTGCCCACGTTACAGTTCCTCATTAACTTGGTAATTTATTCACCCATCTTATGATAATTTTTCTCTGGAAAATGTTCTTAAAATTGGAATAAAAAGGAACAAAATAGAAGTTTCGAAAAAAAATTTCGTGGTGCACACCCCCATGCTACAAATTAACTTTGTGCTAAATTTCATGAAATCGGTCTAGGCGCTATGCGCGTCACAGAGTTCCAGACATCCAGACAGACAGAGATCCAGACAGACTTTCAACTTTATTATAAGTAAAAATTTACCTGATAAAAATTATCCTGCCACCTTAAAAACTACTTAACCAATGCGAAGATAAGAGCCAATGTAAGCTGGTTAAAAAAAAGTGGTTCAAGTTTGAAACATATAAATACATATTTTATACAACAGGAAATATCCAACGTTGTTTTGCACAAATAAACAGAGTACAAAATAGAAGCTCACACATTTGAACTGACAAAAAGGTTCCTGGAAACCCCGAAACACGTGTATTCTATATTCTGTTTGTTTGTGCTAAATAACGTTGCATATTTGCTGTTATTCCTTGGCACAAAAGTATTTTTTTATTGCTTACATTTTCCATATGTTTTAATAACCTTCATTTTCTATGTGCTTTAAAAATCCTCATCTCATAGCACTACAAAATATTTGTAATTTCTTGAATATTACGTAGAATATTACATTTTTTTTTCTTTATAATAGGGCTGCGATGGGCGGTTTAGCTTTCGCAGACATAATGCAATCCCCCGATATCACAGCGCTACCTCCATTTCATGTGCCATCATTATTGCGCGGATGTCAAAGGACAGAAAATTTTGACGTCGTGTTTTCACCAGATGGAAGCACCTGGGCTCCGTTAGATGCGATACTGCACTAGGGATTTAATTTCTCCGAGAGCATTCAAAGCCAAACAAATACCCAAAGGATAATTTACATGCTGCATAACCATACAACATGGGCACTGACAATTTTCTGCATCTCAAAAATCCATCGACTGCCTACCGCGGGTCAGAACACGTTACCACGACGTACAACACCGACGTCTCACCATCAAGCCACCTAGCCGGCAAATATTACAATATTTGACTATAGGTTACAACGTTTTCAAGTCAGAAGTCGAAAGTAGCTTCCAACAGTAATTTCAAAGCGATTGGAATTGAATGCAACGTTGCCATTTTTTTTCTGTTCGTTTGTTGTTGTTTTTGTTGTGTGCCAGCTAGGCTGGCAATTGGGGGTGCGCTGCTTCACTTTTCCAACTGTACCGTAATTTGGTGTGAAGTCCGACTTCCACAGTATACACATGCCATAAGGACCCGTTTATAGGGTAGGCAACCATTCACAGCATAACAACACATTCACACAAAGAAAGGACAAGAACAGAAGAGAGAAAGTAAGTCCATGTCCGAGCCGCGATTCGAAACGGACCTTCCTGTCTTAGACAGACTTCTGTTTGTTTAAAAGTGGGATATTGATATTACAACTTTGCCATCTGATTGAGGAGTCAGGCCATTTAAAGTTTCTTTTGAAACTAAATTTAAAAAGAAAGAAATATAGCACGGTGCAAAGTTAGTCCCTCTGCTCAGATGGGAAGTTAGTTGAATAAACTTCAAAACGGGCGGTTATCAGGATATGTAACAGATACACTGTTAAAACAAACCCTGAAATTTAACGATAAAAGTTACTGGCATCCATGTTGCCAGTAACTTTTACCGTAAAATGCTATTTTCTTGTTAAATTTTACAGTAAAAAACGCAACATGCAACCAGCAGGTTCGATGTTAGGACCTTGATATTGGCAGGCGGCTTTGCTGACCACCATACCAGTTGAACACATCGAGTGAGTAGAAATACGGTGTTATCTGCTTCGCACCGTAAGTCACGTGGTGTATCAATTGGCACTGCAATCGTACATTTTTTTCGGTACAATTAATGTATATTTTTTTGTGTAGCAAACACTCCATTTTAATTTAATATTTACCATAAAAGTTTCCCGGATTTTTAACAGTGTAGAAAAATGAAGGAATCACCCCGGCATCCTTCACGTGACAGACAACTTTTAAGGCTCTAGTGCGGTACATTTCTCGATGAGTTGAATCAACTTCGTAGTTAATTCAACGCATCGGGACATTGTCAAGCGTTCGTTCTACACACGAGTAAACTAGTTGAGTCAACTAGGTTCAGTCTTAAGATTGTTTTGAAGCAACTGCTCTAATAAATTCGGTTTTTAAGAAAAAAAAAGTTGATTCAGCTAAGTTGCGTAGTGCGAAGACAACGAAAAACGCCAGTCAACTAGTTAGCAGACAACTTTTTCGAAACGTTGATTCAGTTAGCCGCCTCGTGTGTAAGAGATCTTAATTTACACGGTTAAACGTTGATGGGAATAAAATTTTCAGAATAGATTTTTTTTTTCTATTTCGCATACATTTTTAAATACATTGAACTCCCGATTATCTTCTCTTTTTTTTTTTAACGGTCATTAGATGTTTTTTAAATTTTTTATAGTGTTATTGTTTGTTTTTAGCTTTACATAGATTTTAATATATTTAAAATTATTTTATAACTTAAATATATGTGTGAGCGCTATTCATATTTTTAGCTTTTGCATACACTAGTAGCCTTTTTTACCTAATACTCGGAGCATCTGCTGTTTTCGCTTATCCATGGTTATCGTGACACCCTATTCCGTTGATAATCCGGAGTTTGCTGTAGTCTAAAAATAATAATTTTATAATTAAAGTAACGTTTTGGGTTTATTACAACTGAGAAAATAGAACACACACAACAGCAGTTTTATCATAAATAAAATCCATTTTTAGACTACGAAGATCCATCGTGCGAAATAATTTGTAATGATTTGAAAGTTCACATCTCACTGTAGCTCGGGATGATTTAAGTTAGCAAACATTTAAGATCTTTTTGTGATCTTCACTGCAATAGTAGCAAAAATTTTCTCTTTAAACAGTGCTCATATATCATTCCGGATTTAAAAATAAACAAATAACAACGAAATATACCAGAAACATGGTTTAGATACTTTTCTTACACGAAAGTTTGTTTTTTCCACGTGGTGTTTCCACCAAAAACTCGCTTTCTCACAAGTTGAGTCAAATCTTAAAAGTAAAATATTTTGTCGATGCTCGTGAGTTGTTTTTAAAAAGTTGTGAACGTGTACGGAATAGTTTCCTGTTCTTGAAAAAACATCTTTTTTCGTGTTTCAACATGGATTGCATTCTTCTACAACTTTTCACCGACCAGTGAAGTAACTGTAAAACGTAAAATTACGTTATTCAGTAGGTGTAATAAAGTAAAACATGCAAAATGCTTATTAAAGGGCAAAATTTGTCGTTGAACCCACTTGCATCAGTGGCTTTGTTTTTCCGGGTAGGAGTTTTAAACCATTTTAAGAAATTGCTGGTCAAGCATTGTGGCAAGCATGTAGCTCATATTTGTGCATTCAAACTATAAACCTCAGTTAAATCGTATTGAATTATTTTAGAGTTATGGTGGCTGCTCTTTAATAATTCTATTTGTATTGCAGCGAGAAGCAGAACTGTTCAAAAATCGTATAAACATTTAAGATAATTTCATTATTTAGTTAATTTACTAACGGCAAGACTTGATTCAAAAAATCGATACACGTGATTTGAAAATACGTATTTTTTTTAAAAAAAAGTGTTAGTAATTCTCATTTTTGCTAGAAAACTCCCATAAAGTAAGATTACATAGCTTCTGCGAGGGGACCCTATTGGAAAAAAATCCTAAAACCAGTATCCAAATGATACCGGACCCAGTATGATTTGTACCGGAAAAAAGAAAATCATACCGGAAATTTAAATTCCGGTATGAAATCTTACTGGAAATTTTGAAACCGGTATCAATTTATACTGGAAATTTCAAAACCAGTATGAGTTTAATCTGGATTTTTTTATACCGGTTTTCAAACATACTGGAAATTTTGAAACCGGTATCAATTTATACTGGAAATTTTGAAACCAGTATCAATTTAATCTGGATTTTTTAATGCCGGTTTTTAACATACTAGAAATTTTGAAACCAGTATTAATTTAATCTGGATTATTTAATACCGGTTTTTAACATACTGGAAATTTTGAAACCAGTATCAATTTAGTCTGGATTTTTTAATGCCGGTTTTTAAACATACTGGAAATTTTGAAACCAGAATCAATTTAATCTGGATTTTTAATAGTGGTTTTTAAACGTACTAGAAATTTTGAAACCTGTAACTAACCACACTGGAAATTTAAATGCCAGTATGAAATCTTACGGGGGAATTTTGAAACGAGTATCAATTTAATCTAGATTTTTTAATACCATATTACCCCGAAAAGCGAGGTTGACCAGCATGCCGAAAATTTGAATCTTTCGGCATGCCAGATAATTTAAGGTTTATTTTGCAACAAAACTAAAGTTAATTTCCCCATACAGTTCCTATCAAAAAGCATACCATTGTTACACTCGCTCACAGGTCACTAATACATTAGTCTAGTTTTATTTGTATTAAAAAAAGGTTAGTGTTTTTTATATGAATCTCATAACACTTATGATTTTCATACATTTAAAGGGGACAATTAATTTGACATGCAAATCCTGCATTAGATTATTATAAGCATAAGTTTGCAATTTCATTATCTTTTGAGAAAAGTATGTAAGGGAACATTTTTGCACTAAAATTACAATCATAATATAATCTTTGTTTCCTACATTTACTGAATGCAAAATAAATTAGTGAAAAAAACCATACAATGTTTACATACTGTAAAGACTAAGGTAGCTTAAAAACATTTCATGGTCATTAATTATACTATGTTCAGTGTCAAAATGTGTGTATATATTTTCTAAAATGCCTAACAGTTGCAAAGAGCAAGCAACTTCTGACATTCTCTAAAAGCAGTGATTTAGTAAAAAATGTTAGGATGAGTGTTTTAAGAGTCAAAAAACCAAACCCAGTGGCATGACATCTTATGAGGGCCCCAAGGCCTACTGTACCCATCTCACTCCTCCTGACCAAGGTCTCTTGGGAGCTAGGCAGATGTTCCTGTTAAGAGGTCAGCCTAATGCAAAACTCCCAGGGTTTAGTTCCCAAGAATGCTTCGTACTCATTTTATTGACACACTGAAGGGATGAATGGCTATATATCAATTCGGATATATATCAATGTATCGGATATTTTCCAAAATATGATGATTTTTTTTTTGAACCCTGATTAGGGCCCTCTACTCTTTCATTCCCCCAGGGCCTCCACATTTCCAAATCTGGCCCTGGATGAAAAAACTAAACTCAGATCAGTCAGAAATGCTGCTGATAGGCTAACCAGGAAACATCACGATCAAGGAAATTCAAAAAAATTCCAAATTGGTGGCATTCGAAAGAGCATTGGAAAACATGTTTATGGCACTGAAACTACGCGCCCTCGTGACCACGTTATCGAAATATGATGTCTTAAAAATTGCCGAAATTTTTAGTAAAGTCGCCAAATTTAGCGAGTTTTGTTCAGAAATGGAAGGTACGGCGCGAATTCAACATCTGCATCTGACAAGACATTTCACTTCCATATTTGGTCACCACCAAAGCGCGTGAGAAATATCGCATTAATTCTTTTGACTACCATGGCGCGGGGTGTCGTGGCACAGATTGCGGCATTGAAATTTTTAGGGGCTTGTGTTCCGGGATATTAACGTGCAACTGTATAGGGGAAAACGCCACAGCCCGAAATATTTGTTTTATTTTATTGTAAAAACAATGCAATTTTTTTTATTCTTAACACTGTCTGTTAAAAAACTGATGTTTAAAACTTTTATGCTTCTGCGGGTGAAATATTTCCACTGAAAGAGTTTATTCGATGATGAAACTGTTTTGAAAAAAATATGATAACCGTAGAGAAACGGTAAACACACTTTAAAGTCTTTTTTTTTTTTTTTTGAAAAGTCGTAAATCTGAAGTCTTCAACAGTATCTAAATACGAAGAAAACGACATTTTTAAAGATTTCAAACCATGTTCTCAAATTAAAAAAAAAACTATTTCTGTCAGTTATTTCCAGTGTGTTTTTCGTTACGTGTATCGTTTTCAAGTTATGTGTAAACCCTCTAACAAGTCAAATAAAAAAAAAAAACTGTATTGATTTTTATTTTGCTCGTATTTGAATTCCCTTTTAACGTGAAACATAATTGGTAAAAGTGACTTCAGTATTTTTAAAAATGACTAAATAAAATGCAATATGATGTGCATTTACGTTATAGCGACTTTCAGTTGCAGTGACAGACTTTTTCGAACTACTGTTGTAATGAACGTCGACTAAAAAATTTTTGATAAGAATCTGTTATAAAGTAATTTCCGACATCGTTAGTTTTGCTGTGCAAATTTTTGACATTTACTATCCGTTGTTTTCTTTTTTTTAATTATTATTTTTTTCGATTTTAAATTAAACATTTTCGCTAGCAGTGGTCAGACAATAAAACTTCATGAATGATAATAACTTTTGAAAAAATAAATAAGAGCTGAGATACTACAATCCATGATCATGTTCTTTCAACATCAAAAACTATCCATTTTATTTTCAATATATAAGCTTTAATAAGCATGTTTTTTTTTACTTATTCATATTAATTCTCGTACATAATTATTAGTTACTTACAACACATTTCATTACAAGAGTACAAACTTAAATTAGTAAGTAAAACACACTTGAAATGCACTTAAATTCTGAAATGCATTATTATTACGATTACAAAGTTAAATCCTACGTTCGATTTCGTCATAAAGTTGTAGCTCCTCTGGATAAAGCTCACTAGTTTCCATTTCACAGGCTTCATAGTTACTTTTTAATTTTACCCACAGAAGTAAAGGGTTAATTCGAAACATCGTTTACGCGCTTTGCAGATGACCAGAAATGGAAATGAGAGTCTTGCTAGACGCAGGCGATGAAATCACGTGGTATTTTCCATTTCTTGCCAAGTCTTTAAATTTGGCGAATTTTCGTAAGATTTCGACAGACTTTGACCCCCCATATCTCAAAAACAAAAGGACGAGGGCACACAATATTTGGGTCAAATTTTTTTCCAAAGATACTCTTTCGAATGCGACCATTTTTAACTTTTTTCATGATTACTGAACTCGTGATGTTTCCTGGTAAGGTGCACAAATGCACAATGTGTACTTCAAATCGAGACAATTCCGCAAGTGTTTCCGAACACATTTATGGATTGATCATGCACTTTACTGGAGAAAAAGGGTTGACCTTAGACTGATAATTATAAAACTGAAGAAAAATATTATTGTAGCAAAAAAATTAATGATTATTATATAACACTAATGTTTATGTCATACCTCAGATACCACTTATTTCATTCCATAGTAATATGCCTTTTAAATTTAAACGTAAACAATTTCATGTTAGATTCGTCTTCCTAATGACTATAAATAAAGCAGGGTCAAAATGATTTTATGAAAACGTATTAGCAGTAAAATCAGGTTTCACGATTCAATTTGTCGCTTTACTCTGTCACTGTGGTTCAGTTCTTAACATCAATGCCATTGCAAAAGTATGTGAAATGTTTCGCTTTTCAGGTCTTCGTGATTCAATTTGTTGCTTTACTTTGTCATTGTTGTTCAGTTCTTAACTTCAATGCTTTGCAAAACTAAGTGACATGTTTTGCAATGAGAATTGTCCAATAAATTCATTTAGTCTACGTGGAATAACATAATACAGTGAAGCACAGTTTATACGTTTCCCTTTTATACGTTTTAATTAATAATACATTTTTTAAATTGGTCCCTGGAGAGTCTAATATACATTAACCTTTACCAAGTATATGTTTTTTCATTTGTACGCTTTTTTCATAGTCCCTTCAAAAATGCATAAACGGTGCTTCACTGTATATACAAAAATGTGGTTGGAAAAAAACTTCAGTTTTTACAGATTGCAGTTAGTAAAGCTTGACCACAAACAGAAGGCGGATGACCTTGAAGTGAAACATAATTTGCATCATTTGTAATTGGTAGAATCTGCCAGAAAGCACCAAATAATAAGAGGCATGGTTTCGCTAATCCTATCTTCCAAAATATTAACAAAAAACCTATTACAAATGATACAAATGACGGATGTTTTTGCATCAAAGTCATCCGTCTTCTTTTTGTGATCAAGCTCTAGCTGGGCTGTGGAGTTGGAGTGGTTTTTTGGTAAAAGAGGTTGAGTCAAAGGTTTAAAATTTCAAGAGACAGTTGGTAATTTTCTCTGAAAATTCGCAGCTCTGCCAGTATTTGAGGAATCACAGCTGGAGTCAGACTAATTTTGGGTAAAGGAATCGGAGTCTCTAAAAATCCTGGAGTGGGAGTAAGACATTTTTCCTCCGACTTTACAGCCCAAGTAAGTAGGGAGCTTAATTTTTTGTAAGTATTATGGTTAAGGGAAAACCTTTCGACAGAAACATTGGCTTTGCAAAGGAATTTTTTTAAAAGAAGAAAATCATAATACCTCACTACATACACAGTTGAAAATTTCTGGGTTTTCAGATACAAGACTTTGAATGACTTACAATGACATGTATATGACTGAAAAGTGGTTTTTTAAAATCTAAACAAATTTTATCAAAAGTTTGACTCTGTGCATTATTTATAGTTATTGGGAAGGCTAATCTAACAGGAAGTTGTTCACGTTTGAATTAAAAGGCACGTTACTATCGGATAAAATAAGTGGTATTTCGAGGATAAGTATCAATGTTATTATTAGCATTTTTTTATACATTAATATTTTTCTCCAGTTTTATTACTGTCAGTGTTAGTTCAACTCTTTTCTCCAGTAAAGTGCATGATTACACCGGAAATATGTTTGGAAACACTTACAGAACTCACTCGGTTTACAATTCACGGTTTACGGCGTGCGTTTGCGCGCCTAATCCTATTGGCAGCATTTCTGACCGATCTGCGTTTAAATTTTTCATCTAAAGACTCCCAAGTCCACTGCTCTCTTCTTTTAAAATTATATTCAAGTGATTAAAAACACTCATTCTAAAATCAAATTCTAACGCTAGACATCTAACGCTAGAAGCGAGTCTGCAGAACGTAAACAAAGATCGTACGTAAACACAGCGGGTTGTTGCCAACGGAGAGAGAAAAATAAAGGCTCGTTTTGCGCCACGCGTTTCCATTTGAAATTAATTTTGTATGAATCAAACCGTGGAATGGAATGTTTTACCTTTTTCTTTAGTATTGCTAATCACCGCAAGGTAGCGTATTCGCGCGTTGGAGCTGCGAATAACTTTTGATTGCGCAATAGCTTTTCGGGTCAAGTAATCTACTGAAAAATCAACGCAACGTATGATGATGAAAATTGGCACAAAATTGATTTACATCCCAGCGGTTTGCATAACGAAGTTTTTTTTTAATTTGTATTCGTCCTAGATTTTCTAATATTTAATAATTTATGAATCATTTTTCACTCCTAACGAATCAGTTTCCGACTTAAATGAAGTCAACTCAACCTAACACAGAGCCATGCGGTCGATTTGTTTACATTGTTGCTTCATGCTTTGCACGTTTTTTTTTTTTTTTTTTAGTTCATTTAATTCAGTATGTCTCTTTCGAAAAATTTTTATTATTTTTTTTCTTACTATTATTTCTAGCAATTTTTTGTCGTGTAATTTCTTTAGTAGTGTTGCGCTGTCCTTGTTTTATTCTTTAAGGTGCTAATATAAAGTTAATTTTTTTTTAAATATTTGTTAATTTTAAGCTTTGTTCTTTTTAATTTTTGTCTGAGTTAATTCTAGCATATTAAATAAGTCCCCGAGAACTTAACCATATTAATTTTCGTCGCTAGAAAACGGGGAAAAAAAATCTTACATTTCGCTCACAAGCAATTTTTGTTACGTTCCTTTTATATTTTTTAGGTAAAGCCCTTTTTCTTTTATTTGTTTCATTCGGTTTTTTTTTTCACATTTATTTATTTTTGGGGGATATTTCTACGGTGTTTTTTGTATACAGTCAAGTAAAATTTATCACCAAACATTTTTGCATGATTTACACAAAAATAAAACCACAGTTGAGTAGCAGTAACTTTTGTACAGAAGTAACTGTACCTAAAAGAAACAAGTTAAGCAGAATAAGGCTAAAAATTCAAATGTATAGAAATAAGAAAAATTACAAATTGGTCAATGTTCAACTACAGTAGACTCGGACAAATGAATTTCTTTCGAAAAGAAATGCTATTTTAATAAATTTTTGTATTTGAAATGGGGAAAAACTATTTTTAAATTCTTTATCAAATGAAAGTAGAGTGTTTTTACATGCTACGTGTAGTAACATGTGCTAAACATTATGTCGGGAAGGATGTACTGTACTCTAAATGAAAATCATTACTTGCTAAATATCTCTGTCAAAGTGACTAGTGTGAGCTAGTGTTTAACTAACTCACAGACGGAAAAGCGCTTAGACAGATTATTTATTTTGCGAATCACTTCTACAAATATTTTGCATTAGTTTCTGTCTTAATTTTCTTTTTCTGGAAAAAATTTGGATAATAGTAGTTCTACTTACTGTACACATCAGTAATGAAAATGAGATGTGTGTTACAAAAACAAATAGAAAATATCCATGACTTAATTTATAAGTAACTGGAAATAGGACATGTTAACAAATCAGAGAACTAGCTAAAACGTGCAAAGTAAATAGACAATTACACCATAGGTTGCGCAGTTTTCAGGCCACTGTTAGATTGTTGTGTGGACTCTGATTTTCGTCACTTCATTTTTTAAAAAAAGGTTTATTTTACTTATTTTTTGTCTTGGGTTCTTCTCCCCATATAAGCAGAAAATTCTCTCAAGAATACTCTGGACTCTGCTGAATTCATACAGTTTTTCCATTCCAGAATCTTGGAATTCTGTTAAATGATTGTTCTGAATTATTGGTCATGATTTTTTAACAGGCATCCAAAGATAAATTTTTTGTCGATGCAGTATAAATGTATTGTTAATGGGTATTTATCAATAAGTCTGCTAGTAGAGGTTTTTTTGCCCTACTGAGCATGCATGAACGGATACAAGGGAGGCACTCTATAAGCAATTTTTCGACATTAAAGTTTCAAAACTATTTTTTAGTTAATCTGCCAAAAATTTTATGGAACTTTTAATCAGAAGATTTTTGGAATAATTTCAAACTTGAAGTCTTAAAAATGCGATTTTAAATCATCTTTGGTAATGTTTAGGAGAAGGCTTTGGTGAGGGAATGAAGTTCAAGCTCTTTCCTCTGTTAATTTTTCAAAACTGCAGTCCCAAAAGGACTATTTTAAACGATACTGAATTATGGTGAGGGAGAGGGTTCATAGGCTTGCCATTTTTCCAAAATTGAAGTTCTAAAGCGCAATTTTGTCCCTCGAAGGATTCCTGAATCCGTCCTTGCTGCTGAGGGTGTTTCTTAGATTCAGCCAGATTATCATTCAAGTGCCGGAACTCTACTGTCTGCGTTAGACAAAATGAATGCCTCCAAATGCACGCATATTGATTTTAAAAATTTGTTTTTGTCAATATATGTTTATCTAAATATATATGTCAATATATGTTTATCTTATTGTTATATCTAAAGATAATAATCGGAAACTGAGGCATGCGTCCTCAAAAGAATTATCGTGACAATTTAAAAATTTAGATACAGTCAACTCAAATTTGATAACTTAAGTCCCAAGGCACCAGCTAAAACGTTCAAGTTACGTGAAGTTTCCACAACAGTCTCAAAAGCTCGAGACCTGATGAAAACTTTGAGAAAAAGAAATATTGGAGTTATGAAGGTTCGACTATGTCACTTAAAAATATAAATTTTCATTCCAATTTCCTTTCATCTTATTTATCCACTCTTGTTCCGTGCACGACAAGTTCTTAAAAAATTTCCCATTAGCAGAGAACTTTTACATTACAGGGTCAAGGTTTCAAATTTCTTAATGAAAATACACAATATTTTCCTTAAAGGTATATTATGTTTTTATTAAGAGCACTCAAGCCTGTAGTGCTTTTGTGACTTCATTTTTTACGACCCCCGCAACTATCAATTTAATTGCTTTATCACGTAATCAGAAGAATTGTCATAATAATTAAAAAATTGAAATAAAATTTTTAATTTTCAACCTAATTAACTTTCATCTCATTTATCCACTCTACGTCAATAAACGAAGTTATTCAAAGATTTCCTATAAGAAGATATGACTTATATATTACAGGATCAAGAATTCAAATTAAATATACAAAACCCTGTATTTTCACTAAAGGTGTTACTGTATTTACATTAAGTTCACATAGGCCTGTAGCATTTTTTAACTTTATTTTGTTATGGGTCTTTGCACTTAGCCCCAAATGATGCCAGCATCTACCAATTTAATAACTTTGTCAGACCACGTCAAGTGAGTTGCTGATATCCCTACAATTACAATATGCTGCTGAAGGAGAGAGAGGGTCTCCAATACCCTCCACCCAAGGTAAATGCTAGCAAGGGACTTATTGCATGACTTTCGGACCCACAAATTATTTTCTATTTCTGTGCACAGAGTAAGAAATATTAAACTTTTTCATAAGATAATGAAAATACTGTACATCCTATTCTGTTTTCTGTCTGACCGTTTGTAATGCCTGTTGTCTTCTAAAAAATATACCTTGTTTATTCGAGATTTGTGATGTGTTGGTTTGCAGAAAATAATTCAAATGAAAGAGCCTTTTAGCTAGAGTAGTTTCTGTACAAACTACAAATATTGAGAAAATCAGACGTGACAGGGCTTAGTCAAGACAATTTGAGTTATTTATTGACCAGTTAAAGAAAAAAGTTAAATACATTTATTTAAAATCTTTGAAGTATTTTTTAATGCCATAAAGAGTTAAGAAAAACCACTGAAGTTCAAAATTTGTTTTTTATGTCCACTGTCAGTGATGAAGAACAAATAAAAAAGAAGTTTAAATTGTGAAAATATTTAATGTTTTTAAATATTGGGGGGTTTAATGGGGTTATTTTCTTTGTGAGACTTTTTTTATGCGTTCCCTATCCACCACATTTTTTTTTTTAACTGTGTTGCAAAAACAACCTCTTATAACTACTTGTGAAGTTTCGAACAATATTTTTTTAATGGGATTTTTTTTTATGCTGTCACCATCCATCGCATAAAAACAGGTTTGGGTGTATAAGTAATGAAAGAAACATTAATTTTAAATCTATATACTATAAGAATAATGTAGGAAAATAAACAGCAACAATTTGACAATACATTTAATTATTTAAATTTGAAAATATCTGATAGGTATCAAAATATATTTTCAAACCATGGAAACCAGTAACACGCTGTGAGTTATATAGATAACACACTATGTTTTTCTATGCTATACAGCAACAAAACTGACACGAACAGCTGAAAAATATTGAAGAATAAACATCTACACAATAGTAGTTTTAAGTGGTTTAAACTCGAATGTTACAATATTTGGAAAAAATTATAATGTGGCGCTTATTATTTACTTTTTGTTGTCTAAATTAATAATGCATACTGAATGTGTGAAATTTTTGCTTCTAAATTATGAAATTTTAATGCATCACCATTGATTATATAGTTTTATATCGTAAGCATGCACAAGAAAACCTTTTGTGGCAAGAAAGAGCATTAAATTTGGGTTATGACACAGTGATCCAGATTTATTAATCCAGATTATGCCATAGACATTTTAAAGGATTTATTGATCTCAACTTTGGGGTCTTGTTTGCTTGGGGAAGGGGGTTCATCATCATTCCTGGTAGGAAGGACATTCTTGCCATATATGTTAGTAAGTTAAAATGTATATTTCGTTCAACTTTAACTTATTAATGTATTCAATAAAAAGTTATAACTGCAGTAACAGTTGTAACAACTGCTGCTGAATTTCAGGAGTAATAAACAGATTTTTGGTAACAAAGATGATTTCCACTCCACGACAGGCTTTATTTTAGAATTTCTTATATTTCATCAAAAACTGAACAATACTTTTGATATGTTCTCCTAAATAAATTTATTGTTAATAAACATGCTAAAATTAAGAAACTTTAATTTTCAATTTCTTTTTTTTTTCATTTTAAATATTGCGGACAAAAAGTAGTCTCTACACAATGAAAACATTATGTAAAAAATTGCACTAAGTCTGAGCATTGTGATTGCATATGAAAAGTATTGTACAATTTAGCTGTACAGAGTGTGCTGTTTGTACAGTGCACTTTTTGTGCACAAAACAGAGGTGCCAAACATGCTCAGATTTTGCGTATCATGCTCAGATTTATGATTTGTTTTTGCGTATTGTGATGTAAATACGTGTGTGACCATTGAGTTTACGGTGTTAATGGAATTTGCCTAATTGCTATGGTTAATTTAGCAGTTGCTAACGATATTTCTTGTCGTAAATAAATCTTCTCTATTTTCTCAAGAACTATTGTCATTTAAGGAATTTGTTGAAGTGGCTGGACTCATAATAATATATTGCAATTAAACATTTTTGTTCTGACTAAATATATTTACTTTTTAATCGCTTACTCGATAATGCACTACATATAGCTTTGATTAATTTTGTAATTTTGCATCCCTTCTTTTAAGTTTTGGATATTGATAAGTCGCATTTTTAGTCGATTTAATTATGTTACATTAAAGTATTGTGCTTCGTAAATATACCTAATGCAATGCTGGTATTCTAGTGACTTCAGTATGCTACTGGCACCATACACCGTACCAGCTTATGCAATGCCAGTACACTTTAACATCAAAATGGACTGCACCAGTGTCTATTCCCGCATCATAAGTCAGTACAGACCATTCTGGAGAATCACCAGAATATACTACCGCGATAGGAAGTAACGAAATGTGCTGTACCAGTACCAGAAAGAAATATCGGTATACAACTGAAGTTGGAACAACAACTCTGGCTAAAACTACCGGGATTTGAAGAACCAAATAAATTCCAAAATAGAACAACCATTCGGAAATGGAGTGCCGGGATCTGAAGTACCAGCTTATGGAACACCGGTTCCAGTAGGAACTACCGACATCTGAAGTATACCGGAACACAGGTTCCGGTATGGACTACTGGGATCTGAAGTATACTGGCTAATGGAACACCGGTTCCGGTATTGAGCCCCGGTCCCGGTATGGAATACCCGGATATGAAGTATACCGGTTTATGGAACACCGGTTCCAGTATGGAATACCGGTTCTATTATGGAGTACTGGTTCCGGCATGGAATACCGGTATTATTGGAATACCGGTTCTGGTATGGAATACCGGTTCCGGTATGGGATACCGGGATCTGAATTATACCGGCTTATGGAACACCGGTTCCGGTATGGAATACCGGTTCCGGTATGGGATACCGGTTCCGGTATGGGATACCGGAATCTGAATTATACCGGCTTATGGAACACCGGTTCCGGTATGGGATACCGGTTCTGGTATGGGATACCGGGATCTGAGTTATACCGGCTTATGGAACACCGGTTCCGGTATAAATACTGACATACCGGAAGTATGATACCGGTTCCGGTGTTTCATAAGCCGGTATATTTTTTTCCGGTATCATTTTTTTTTCCAATAGGGGAAGCATAAACGAAATAATTAGCAGTGAAATATAATCGAAATTTCATAAGTTAGAAAACAAATTTCCAGACTTTTATGATTAAAGTGTTCCAGTAATTGAACACTAGAGCACAAAAATGTAAAAAAGCACGAATAAATGAGTACATACTCTTTATCTGACTGCTAAACTGAATTTCTGGCATCCCATGAAATTCTCTGTTACAATTCATAGATGTAACTGAAGTTATGATTGACAGTTAGGAAAGAATGCATTTACAAATGGATCTAAAAATCTTCAAAAAATCACTTTTTTTACTTGAAAGAGGTGTTATGAGATAAAATGTTTAATCGTATCGCTTGAGGTTAAATTTAAAGCTCCATGCTAATTTATTGTTATGTGCAGATTATCCATGCTGGATCTAAGGAAATTAAAAAAAAAAAATAATACCAAATCATTTCTGTTCGGATTAAGGGGTGGGCAACCATTGGTTATCCATCAGTGCCAGAATTGTCCAAAACGGTCAAGTAATGAAGTTATGATGAATTTAAAGCTTTCTAACTCAAAACTAATGTGATAACAAACATTTTTCCATAGAATATGATATAATAAAGGCTGTATTTCTTAACAAATATTTTCCCACGTAATTTACAAATGTGGTTAATTAATAAATGTTATAAATGTAGATTATCGACATATCTATCTAACTTGATGATTGAATTTTTCTATAAAAAGCATTCCCTACTAGTATAAAAAACTATCAGGTTCGCCAAGAGGGTATGTGAGACAAGTCAAAAACTTGGGTCCGGCCTGTGGAGGAATGTGTAAATTGGATAGTGTAAGTTTAAGGGAAGGGGACTCGGTACTGAGACTAATATGATCCCCGTCTACACTACAATTTAATGTTATTTGTATAATATTTAATATTAAGGCACTATAGTAGATGGCGACTAGATTCAGGTCCTGCGGCGACTCACATAGTTATGGCTTCACTTATACTTGGAGTCTTTGGGCTTTTGTGAGAAATTGACGAAATATCAACACGTTGGTATTTTTTACTACCTTTTTTTGCGTCAAATTTGGTGAGATATGGCCAAACTCTGTGACATTTGGCTAATGTTCGAGCCTGACAGGGCATGACTGGCACACATCCATCATCAAATTCACGTGTGATGACGTCTTCTACCTAACAGCCAATCAAAAATGCTCTTCAGACAAACATACAAAGTAATGTAGATATATAGATATGGAAGGATTTAAATGGCTTAGATTTGATTTTTACTGTGCAGAAAATGTGTTAATTATTTGGCTGATACTTGTCAATTACTGACGAAAGCTCATTTTTTAACTCTTATTGAAGACAAATTGAACTATAGTATGTAAAACAAATGAATGTATAGTAAGTAAATGAAATTAATTATTAATTCTGATGTATTCATTGAAATGTACAAAAAGTTTAAATTTCCCCCCGCGATTTTTTAATGAAGCTAAATAAAACATGTCTAAACTTCCACTAAATTTTCAACAACTATAGCATGTCACGTAATACACTATTAGCTAAGATTACAAAAACAGCAAGTAAGCATAACATGATAAATGGTCTGCAATACATGCAATATTTTAGATTTTTTTTTTTTGAAGATGTGCCACTTTTCACATCGCATATATTTACACATTTACGTAATAGTTAGCAGTTTTATATTATCAAAATCGATATCATTAGTTAAAGCGTGTGGATGCAAATACATTAGTCATAAAACCGAAGAAAAAAAGAAAAAATAAAAGAAAAATTAATTTTAATTTTGGCATTTTGAATTCAAATTTTGTTTTTCGCAATCACGAGTGTGTTTGGAGGCACCAGTATGTGTATGTAGGCATGTGTCTTTGCGTAGGCGTGTGCTTGTGTGTGTAGGCGTTAGTGTGTGTGTATGTAGGCGTGTATGTGTGTGTATTTAAGTTACAGTGTGTAGGTATGTGTTTGTGCATATATGACTGTGTGTGTAGGATATAGACGCAATCTGGAGATAGTTTTCGCTATGAGAGCAGCATCGGGAATTGCCGGTCGACGGTGGTGCTGCAGAGAAAGGCGGGCGGAAACAAAATCATAGGACATAAAAACCGTCAAATGAGAACAATAAGCAATTCGTGATTGCTCAAAAAATCTACTAAAAGATTTAAACAGTCAGAAAATTTAGATAATTACCACCCAAACCCTAAGAATAAATAGCTTGTCAAGTGCAAATGACGGCTTTAGCCGTGACCGCTGAAGACGCATCGCCTCTCAGAATTATATTGATCGCTTCGGGAAGTTGTTAGTCAATTAGTGGAACTGTGATATATGTTCGTTATTCCCAATGACCCTAGAAAGTCCTCATATAACCCTTAAGGTACAAGTGTCGACAAGCATATGATTAGCTTGAGAAATTTAAGAAAACATTGATGGACGTTTAAAAATAAAGCCAATCACGAGTAGTTTCTAGTAAGAATTTTGAAGCAATAAAATTGAACAAATGATTCTTAAGGTTCGTTTGACATGAATGTTGACTGTTTATTTCTTTTAATTTGTAAATTCGATCATGGTATATCGTTGCACCCGGGATATACAGGTAGTTATCAAAATAATGGAAACACCTGTGAATAAAAGTAGTGACAATTTTTAATGCGCTTCGTAAGTAATAAAGAATAAAACTAGATTTCTCTTTTTTTATAAATAGCAATGTACATATTCTGGTAGTATATGGAAGCTTAATTAAAGTTCTGGAAGTTTTGGATTTTTTCAAGCGCGTGAAATGTCGGACCTCTCAAATTTTAAAAGAGGGCAAATTGTTGGAGCGCATCTAGCTGGAGCAGGTGCAACAGAAACATCTCAACTTTTTGGGGGTTTCTAGAGGTACAGTATCTAAAGTCATGACATTATACACAGAGCGCGATAAGAGAAGTTCGGAAAAGCAAAATAATGGGCGGAAGGAGCAGCTTAGTGGAAGAGACCACGGGTATTAAAGCGGGTTGTAATGTCTAAAAAGCGAACAACAACAGCAAAAGTGACCACAGAACTCAAACAGCATCTGGACTCACCAGTGTGAGTGATTACAGTCAGAAGGCACCTTTATTAACAAAATATTTACGGCAGAGTAGCGATTCCCAACATAGTTGTCACAGAGTGTTTCCATTATTTTGATAACTGCATGTATGTCAAATTCTCTTAATCCTTCTAATTATTCATAGAAAGCAGTCAAAAGCATAGTAAGATAAACACGATAGTAATGGTCATTGCTTCAATACGTTTATATTTGAAAAAATAGGATTAGCATACAAGGGTACCGCCAAGTGTAACGTTGCTTTTTTTTTTTCGTTCACTATCATTTCTTGCTGAATGAACTCTAGTTTAATATTTCAGCATACAAATATGAACAGAAACACATTATAGACCTCATTTACAATAAAAATCCCTCCTCCCATAAAACATGTCAACTATAAATCGGTAAGTACTACTTTACAAAGACACATAACCAGATAATTTTAAAAATTATATTTTCGCACTAATATTATGATATGTAGTTTCTAGATCAATCCAATGAAAAACCTGCGCATGAAGTTAAAACGCCATAAAATAATATCATCATGTAAAACGTAAATAGTTCATTTCCTCACAAAGAACTGCGAGCAGGAACTTCTTTTACGAGTTAAATACGTATAGTAATACTTGCAAAATGTAACACTTAAATTTTATGTAGTAAGAAAATTATTTCTCCAAAACACATAAACTAGATTCAAGTGCAATTTTATGAAAGGTTATTAATGTGACTTTTTCATTCAGTCTGTTGAGTGCTATCATTTTCGCTTACTTTTCAGAATTTAAAACACTCTCTTGAAAGTTGAGTAAAAAAATCGGAAAATAAAATTTTATTAAACTCTATACCGCACTGAGGTTTCCCATCAAATAAAACCGTAAAATTTCTACCATATTTTGCAGATCCATAACACTGATTTTGGATCTATAACATCATTTTATGGCGGTATTTGCTGCGATTCAGATAAAACGGTAAACGGTTTTTCGTCTTTTCTAAAAATTTCTCTGAAGACCTTTATTTCAAAGCGAAAACAGGCAATTGAATACAAAGCAATAATTTTCAGTGCTAAGGAAGATTTTATTTGGAAGTCTTATACAGGAACAACAAGTATAGTTTTAAGGATAAAAAAGACAATTGAGCTGAATCATTCATTCTGAGGCGTCATATAATTTGGAATAACGGCTGTTGACACAAATTTCTGCGAGAGATTTTTACTGCTTATTTTTATATTAATATTAATGTTTACTTCCTTTTACAAAAAAGGAAGTATTGTATTCGCGAAAAAACCTTAATTTCCATTTTACTCACCCCCGAATAAATATTGAGTTTTTTTTTTTTTTTTTCGATTCGACCACACGTGGATAGTGCCTAAGGACGTATTATAGACACGCAAAATATCCATAATGAGGATTCTCGAGTTAATTACAACGACTTTTCTCGTGACGTCTGTATGTACGTATGTATGTGCGTATGTACGGATGTGTGAATGTGCGGATGTGCGTATGTATATCGCATAACTCAAGAACGGTAATTCCTAGAAGGTTGAAATTTGGTACGTAGACTCCTAGTGGGGTCTAGTTGTGCACCTTACTCTTTAGTAGCATTCGGGTGTTTCTAAAGGAGTCTTTTGCCCCTTTTTGGCGGGAAATCATTGTTAATTTCCATGTAAACTTAAGTTGTGTGATAATTTGTCGGACACTTGGCGATATATCGCCAGTCTTTTGGTCGCCAAGTTTTGTCGCCAACTTGACTACAAATTTGGCGATTTTTTTTCTTTTTTTTTAAATTTGGTTTCATTTTGGCCACTGTTGGTGATATTTAGAGAGTGAACAATTGAATCACATTAAAATTGACAATAATTGGAAAATGAAATTAAATTGGAGTAAAAGGAAGTCACGTGATGCACACATCAGCTCGTTTAATCTGGCTTTTGACTGCCTTACACTCCAGAGTTCGCCGTTCCTAACTTTACACGAATTTTAGCTGCTACAGAAATGGCAAATACGGAGTAAAGAATATAATTTTAAGTATAAGCAAAAACAATTTAGTATAGTCATTCGCTCTTAGGTTTCATATATTTAGGAAACATTACCGCTGACTACGTATTTTAATCTTAATATTCTTATTTACTCTGGGTTTTGACTACAGCTCAATCATGAGTCTGCTGTTCTTAACTCTCCATGAATTTTAACTTTTGGAATGGTGCCCTGAAGATAGCTGTGTATTTTTTGATCCGGATCAGAAACCTAGAGACCCCTGATCCTGCACCTCTAGAGATATTGACTTTAAGTGGGACTTTAAGTGGTTACTTGGAGGACTACTTTATCGCGCACCAGTGACCATTAGAATACACGGGGAATTTAGCCGACATACATCAAACCCGTGACTTTCCAATTACGAGTCCAACGCCTGACCGTTTAGGCCACTAGGCCCTTGACTTAACTATTGCACTAGCGTAACTGTAAGAACTAACGTAAAAAAATGTCATTTCTGTCAAGATAAACGCAAGAGCATTATACAATGTAAATATATAAAGTTAGAAGCTTTGAGTAAGATTGGAAAATTATTACTCCCTAACTTAAGTAAATAAATATCACACTTTTGACTGAAAGATTTATTTTTATCGTTTTGTGCTTGAAGAGTGTTAGTTGAATCAAAACTGCATTCAAATGATGTTTTTTTAAGTTAATGGCTTCAAGTATTAAATTTAATTTATTTTTTGTATATGGTTTTGCTGTTTTGATTAAATTATGATTAGTTAAGCATGATTTTTTTAATTTAGAAGGTAAGAATAATTGACTTAGGTTAACTGAAATTGCCACTATTTACTGGAGATCTTTATATACTTATTCCAAAGTAATTGCCTGGTCAAAAAAAAGATTTTGCTCTAAAGAATTTAAAAAGATCCTCATAAAAATACATTGATTTTTTTTTACAGCTTGAAACAAACATTATATTTTCTTAAAGTTAAGATAAAATGCACATCATCTCATATAGAATACTTAAACTCTGTTGAAGGATAATTTTTGATTTTCTTGGGAATGACAGATTTTTTCATAAATCCGATGGTAAGTTAAATATGCCACATTTTATACAAACAAATTTGATCTTTTTCATTGTAGGAGTCTAACAAAAAGAAAAGGATCCACATCTTAAGCTTACCTCTGTTAAAGAATAACAAAATATCATTACCAATGTAAGTCAGGAAAAAAATTCTGTTTACAGAAACATTTATTCTTTCTACAATAGGTAATCAGCATTATGTATCAGAAACAATACATTAAATCAGTACATTACATGTTTTGAACGAATGATGAAAAATTTACTACTAATGCTATGACCATCTGCTACTGATGTTTATTTTTAGCTACCTAATGTTTTGTAGGAGTAGTATTAAAAAACTAAGGCAAACTCTGTACATTTCTAACGACAAATACTAGGTTTTTTTTCAATCAATCATCGTGTACTAAATATTATCATCAGAGCTTTCTTCCTTCCAATGCCCACATATGCTGCATAACTTGCATTTGTATACATATAGGGCACATTGTAAATCGTCCAGAAATGTAAATTCAACTATTATAAGGTGCTGTTTCATTATTCCCCTACATAATACAGGAAGATAAGAAAAAATCGTATCTTCAGATATAATACAGAGCTGAATAGTTTCATGCATAAGATCATACGGCAGCAAGTTTACAAGATTTAAATTAATGTATGTTAAGTATCCATTTTACATACTTTTTGTGGTAGAAGATTTTGTTGAAGATTACTGAAATTCCCCTTTTGAATACTAACGGTGTAGCGTTACATTCTGGAAATGAAATGGTAAGATTTCTTTTCATTTGCACTGAAGCATAATATGGTGGTTTTAAAATCGTTTGATATCATTTTAGGATTTTAGTAAGAGTAACATCATTCTATTGTTAGGATCTGTCTCTTCTGTATTGTATATGAATAAAATGTTACTGTAGAACCAGAAGAATGGACGCTTTATTTCTTTGTTAACCTTTCAGTATCGCAGTGTAGACAGTATACCTGTCCACTGTTTCAAGACAAAACACAAAACTCTAAACTGTATTTTACTAGTTTTTTTTTTTTTGATGCATTTTATCAAGTGCCGATAGTGAAATAATTATACTGTTCATTACCTAAAAAATACATATAATGAATTTTACAGCGTAATCACACACCAGATTCAAAGCCAAAAAACAGGTTGCAAGGAATGCTAACATTGGCAACTTGTCAAGAATTGAAATTTTTTATTTAGTATGGTGTTTGTTTTTGTGTATTTTCTAGAAAAAAGGGTAGAGGTAAGCCCTAATCTATAAATGTTGGGGTTCCCTGTAAAAAAATCTGCAGGGCCCCTCCCCATAGGCCAGCAGTGTATATTTGCAACGTTAACAAGTGTCACTGATTTTTTTTTTCACTTTCATGTTTAATTTCATGAGCCGTTGTGTCCCTTAAGGCAGCCCCCGCCCCCTCGCCGCACTGTGGGGCTACAGGTACAGAGATCCGGGCCTGAGAGATGTGTGTGTTTCATCTTTGTTACGTTTTTTTTTTAAAATTTTTTATTGAGCAATAATGATTGCTTATTGCTTTCATTTGACTGTTTTTGGCGTGCTATCATTTTTCCCACCGGCGCGGCGCCACCCTCTGCCAGCACCACCCGTCGCGTCGGCCGGCCTCACGATGCTGCTCCTCTAGCGAAAACCGTCTCCAGGTTGCGTCCATATCCTACACACACACACGCATACATACACACACCAACACACACGCAAACACAAACACATACCCACACATACACAAACACATACACACACGCATGCATACAGACACCCACACATCCACACAAATACACACAACTGCCCACACATTCATGCCTGCACACAGACACAAACACATATGCTTACACACACATACACATACCCAGCCCCAACGCACACAAACACTCATACACACAGCTACCCACACACTCATGACTGCACACAGACACAAACACACATGCCTACACACTTACACATACCTCCCCCACACACACACACATACAAACACACTCGTGATTGCGAAAAACATAATTTGAATTCAAGATGACAAAATTCAAATTAATTTATTTTTATTACTAGGGATCTCTGCTCTCTGCTCGCTAACGCTCACCAAACCCCGAAGATTGCTTCGCAATCTTATTTGATTCGCAATGATTAAAATTTTCAATTAGAAAGAAAAAAAAGAAACAGATTAAAAACGCATTATGAGTTAGCTCCTTTTGGATCAAAAAGCAACCCTTCCCCGGATTTCAGAATAACTTGTACCAACTTGCCCAGCCGTAAGGTATAAAGGGCTCTTGAGCATTGCACAACCTCAGTTTTGTACGTTTGAAAAGTCGCTTTCATATTCGTGATCTCTAGGAATATATTTTGCTCTTTACCTCGGGGCTTGAATTAAAATGAGCCTAAGATTTTCTGTTAAAATCGAAACCCTTCAAGTTTGTGAATAAGAAAGAAGAAATATGTGCGAACCGAAAATACTTAACTATGGCAACGCCAAATAAAGCATGGAATCATTTTAATGGAGATGAAATTATTCGAACTTTATTTTTAACGGCTTGTAACCTTTTTCCCTTTGGAGATAGAAGCTCAGTTTTTCGACCATTGTTAGAGTTAAATCTGAAGTTAAAAAAAAAAAAAAATCCGCTATTTCCAGTGGTGTCAAAACGAAGACTGATACAATTCCTTCGCTTTTTATTAATAGATTTAATGAAGAAAGCAGTGCCTATTTTTTAGGTGAGCCTAAAAAAGTTCGAGCTAAAAACGAAAATAACTCCGGCCGTATTTAAATTAGAGCATTGAAACAAATTGCGTAGCACGCGAAAAATTCTACCCTTTCCAACGACGTATAATATTAATATGTGCAAGTAATTTTACACCCCTCTAATGGCAATAATATGCAATTCACGCGAAATTCGAGCTTAAATTCTTTACAAAAAACTAATTCGAATTTGAAAAAATGAAACTCCAGGTGCACACCCCCGGGACTCTAAGTAATTTTGTACCAAATTTCAGGGATATAGGTACAATGGGGCGTCCTGGACGCACGTCCGCCATAGACTTCCCTCCAGATTTTCTTTGACACCTTACTTTTATTTACTATAAGGAGATTATTATTAACTTAAGACAAGTGTATTGTTTATGTTCATCATTAGTACTTTTTTAGTCTCTAAGTTTTGTTATATTCTTCACAATTTTAACAAAAATAATAAAAATCTAGAGATACGTTTATTTTATTTAAGTAACTATTTATTTTCTATTGAAGAGAAGTTTACGGGTGACAGAGGGAAATTTTCAAGCGAGGTTTAAGAGCAGGCCGTGGAGAGTCTAGTCAGGAGAACATCTCCAAAAAAAACCCGGATACTGTAGGATATCCGCTTTGATACCCGAAGCCACAAGGAACCAGAGCACATGCGACATACGTACTCACCAAATCTATGAGACAGGAAGTTATGAGTGCTGATCGTTGATCATTTACTATGGGTACAGAAAAATAGATTATAGTTCCTTCACTTTTCAACTACGTGTGTAAATTGTGCAGGTGAAAATAACAGGTGGCGCCATCTGTAGGATGTTTTCTTGCATCTTTAAGAAACAGAAATATATTTTTTTGCTTACAAAAGAAAATTACAATAATTATTTTAATAGATATGAATAAGTGCCTTTGTGCAAAAAAGTAATTTGTTGTAAACATAATGTAGATAAAGTACAAATACATTAAAAAGCTTACTTTTTCGCAATAAAAAGGGTATCCCTTTAAAACCCGAGATACATATCTGCAAGCTGTTGCTAATTTGTGCATTATCTACGTTGTGTTTACAATTATTTGCATAACATAAGATTAAACTTTAATATTTTTCAAACTGCGAAGTAAAAAATATTTTTTTAAGGAACAGTTTGTTTAGCAGTAACGTATCAATCGTCACACTTAAGTATAGTTTGACGTTAAGCATCTTACATTTTTTCCATTCAGCAAAAGTTTCCAGGTCTAATCGCATTTATTTGTTATGTGTTTTCTCATAGTCAAAGAAAAATACTTTGCATTAGAAAAAAAAGTTTTCTTTTAGTCCATATTTGCAACCTCTCATTATTTTTTAATGTAACAGATTGTTATCTATTGATGCTAGAAATTAAGATGAAAAATACCTGGTCGGTGTCAAAAAACTCAGAAAATAGAGAACAGTTTAAGTAGAAAACATGTTTTAATGGTTAGGAGGAAAGGTTTTAAAAAAAAAAATATATATATATATATAGAAAAGGAATCTTAAATTCCTTTCGTAAACGACCGGTAGAGTCACTTGAAGTGTTCAGACGATAATTTAAGTTACGTACTTTACCTCACTTTTTATATCCTCATATTTTATTTCGTTTTATTACTGAAGCTCTGTCAAAAAGATTCCTCTTTTTTTTTTTTTTTCAAGTACGGAAGGACCGTTCTCTAACGATGAATTTCAAAATAATGATAAAATATTTATCTTTGATGTTGAGTTATTTTTGAAGCTGCCATTAAAAAAAGAGAGAAAAAATCAAGAGAGCTGCAAATGCGATTAAAAGAAACATGTGATGTGGTCGTAATACCATTAAAAGGGGGAAAAAAAACATGGTAAGACAAAGTTTGTTACATATTTGATCTTTATTTTCATCGCATTATTTTTCAAAGGTATGTGAAGAAAAATAATTCTTGCTATGTTCGTTTAAAGTGAATTCTAATTTTTTTTTTTTTTTTTTTTTTTTGTAGTTTCTGATCTTCATAAAGACAGTTTATTTAACAGTTTACTTATGTTCTCAAAAAATAATAAAAGATCAGTATAAAACAGCAAATTAAAGCTATGTAACCGTGAAGATTAACTTTAAAAAAATATATATATTGAGTAGTCCCAATATAGAAACTTGATACTGCGCAGATGATATGAGACTCAAGCTAGAACATATACATAAACATATGAACTGCTTTTTTTTAAAATAAAAAACTCGCTCTGAAGGTGTCACAAATTCTCGTGTATTCATATCTCAAATATCTTTTCCTAGCTTTTGGCTGCTGTTCTTATGTTTTGAAATAAGCAAATTGTACATTTTATTTTTAAAAAAGTTCAATTCTAAATTTAAATATAGTTACACATTTTTAAAATATTTTACCATCTTCAACTTATGGATATCCTAATGAAACTCTGAAATTAACAATAAATATTCGTAAAATAATACATACGTATGGATGCCTGTGTTCATAACACACAAAACTCAAAACTTAATACATGACAAGTGTATTAATTATAGCTGGGGCACACCTAACTTGGCAAATTCGTAATGCTGTGATTAGGATCTCCATAGCTTTTACGATGTTGCCAGGTTAGGTTTATTCCAACTATAAAACCCTTGTTTCTCAGTTATGTCGTGAAATATAAAAAGCAAAATGTAAGATAAAAGCTAGAGACGTAACAACAATGGGGTTGTTTCCTTCAGTCACTAAAATTGATAGAATAAGTAAAAAAAAAAAAAATACCTCAGAAAATACTTTCATTTTCCCAACAGTTATTTTTTATTTAATTTTTTTTAAATGTCCGATTCTTTAAACAAGGCGTGGTCATTATGACGTCACAAATGATGCACTATGGCGTATCTTTCTACCGCATTTCCACGTTATGGTAATCAAGAAGCGAATTACAATTGCGCTCTACGCTTTCTATCAACTCTATCGTTGCCAATACACGTGAGTAAAGATGCGAATTAAATATTTTGGACCGTGAATGGAAACACTGAATAGCATTTCATCATTTGTGATGTCATCCGGGGAAGCGTTAAGCGATGAAAGAGCACCGATTTAAGTAACTTTTTAAAAATATTAAACTTAAAGAAATTATTTAAAAATTGGTCAGGTTCTATGTTTTTTAAGCATGCTCTTTCAGAAAAAAATACTTTTCAAATTTTTGAAACGACCCCATTTAGTGAAGATTCCAAGCTATTATCTTTACCATTCAGTTCCCCTAAGTTACTACAAACGGAATGTAAAGAAACATACATGTCAGAAAAAAAAAATAAATACTATAAAATTGAATAATGAACTCGAGTTAAAAATCAAAGGACATAGCCACCAATTCAAAATACCATTAAAATTGTCTTTTTCGCATGTTTTTTTTTAATTAAAAACCACTTAAATCAGTTACAATTGAGGCAGTGAGGTGTAAAGAGATGTACTGTTCGATGACGGATTGTATGGAATTTTCAAACGTCCAGATAAGACGAATTTATCTGAATGAGGGGGGGGGGGATGTAAAAATTTGATGCCGATTTTCCGCTCATTTGAATGAGACTCTGCTTCTGCAAAAGCTGGCATCGCTAAAAAAACAATAGATTCGTCCATTTCCGGCTGTAAAACTGATGTTTGTCTTTCCATACAATCCGTGGTCAGACAGTAAGTGGACAATTTAAAGTTTTTAGTAAAACGCGTTTCAAGGTAACGTCCTAGGTAGGCTTTCATTGGATTTTTTTTTTCCAAATTATGCTGTACCGCAGCATCAACAGGGCTACTAGTACTATTTATGACCCCAAGACAAAGCAAAGGTTCACGTTTTTTTTGTACTGCTTATCTACAAATTTTAAACTTTGCCAGAGACATCCCTTTGCCTCAATTCTTGTATAAGGTTCTTGTGTTGTATAATGTCCCTTGTCTGCCTCAATGAATTATTCAACTTTAGCACTAAAGAAGACTTAGCAAAGTTTCGAAGGTTTCTTACACATTACATGTTAACCTTAAAACCATCAGTAAGTGACACGTGCAATTGTAGTTAATACTTGTAAAGAAAAAAATAATGTAATAAAATAAACACGGTCACACCAAATGTTCAGTAAGTAAAAGGTTAAAGCTAAGCAGTGTAAATATAAATGCTAGAACTCCAACTGTCCGAATCAATGGGGACCAGACCCTATTCTTATAATCAAAAATTCGGATAATTGGATTGCTCTGCAATTGCGGTATATTTTAATTATTCAATGTATGTACATTAAAAATTAGGGAAAAAACTGCTTTTAATTATTCAAATAGAAAGATAACTTTTCATGCAAAGCATACGTACAATTCCTGTACATTAGAACGGTATGTACCATGGGAATACAATTGAATGTTATTTCTGCCTGAACAGCTCAAAGCAAGCTGTTTGACTAATTTCACGCAGACAAGGATAATAGCACAAGTAGAGAGAGAGAGATACACTTATTATTTTTCGAATAATTATAATAAAAAAATATAATTTTTGCCTAATTATATTTTTTTTTCCTAAAATGGGGTAGTTTCCAAATTTTTAAAATATTTTTTTTCTGAAAGAGCATGCTTGAAAACATAGGATCTGACCATTTTTCAAATAATTAGTTTAAGTTTAATATCTACTGAACAAATTTAAGACATATAAATTTTTGTGCAGTTTTTAAACTTATCTTATTAATTTATTTTTTCTTTATAAGATTCAACCACTAGTGCAGTGTCAAATATTAGTAAGAGTGTCAAATGCTGATTGTCTCCCCTTTAGTGAAAGATTCACTTCCTCTCCCATGTTAACACTATTGGAACTATTTTAGAGATCACACGTAATATTAGCATCGTTAAAATACGACAAATCTTAAAGCGTACTGATAAAACGATACTGATACGTGCATACAAACAAACTTCAAAAGTTAACCCGCAGATAAAATAAATATCCCTTTATCTCTTTATTTTTGTTGTTCTGTATCTGATTTTAAGGGGAAATGGTCCCGATTTATTAAAGAGATAGAGGAAAAAACGGCAGACAATGACATGACAAAAAATATATCAAAAAAAAAAAAAAGAAAGAGAAAAGAAAAACAAAGCAAAGGGTTCCTTTGGGAAATGGCCAATAGGGTCAACTGAAACGCTCAAATTGTTATCTGAGCCGTCGTCTATATTTTGTTTTTTTCTCACGTTTTTTCCAAAGTATTTTCCCGCTTCGTTTCTCTACGAAATCACTGAAATTATTTTTAGAAAAGCCTCTGAAAAAAATCTATGACGGCACTGGGTCTTGGAGTAATTGTAATAAATTTCATTTTATGAGCATATCAGCAGCAAATGGTAGGATGAGACGCTATTAAAATCATTTTAAAGAATTGAAACTATTTTATCTGTTTATTCTTAAATATTTTTGAATGCTCTAGTTCCTTCCGCACACTTTGAAGACTTTTCTTGAAGAGAGAAACTATGTTAAAACCAAAAAGGTAAATATTTATCTGAATTTTTTAGCCCTATAATTTCAGGTTATTTGTCCTTTTCTCAATTTTTTGCATCAAGTGTGTTATTGATGCATTTTATTCATAGTAGGTATAATTTGTTTTATTTTCGTGTCCCTAGTGAATTTTTTGACACTTGGCCTGTAGATGGATTATCTATACAGCTAAATTTTAATACACGGGACCACAAAGTGCTGTTTGATTACTGGAAGAGGTGAGTTTTTCCTAATATTTTACTAATTTCAGGGATATAGTGCAAATTATATCTTCAATTATGATGAAATGAAGATCATATAGTGGTATCTTCCCAATAAATACATGGCAGCTACAAGAAAAAAATGTTAAGATGAAAATTAGTAGAAATAACTTATGATGGAATATTTGATGTGCATTAGAGAAAAAAAAAATTCCCCGTGCCTGTAATTGGGAAATTGAGGAAACTATCATTTAGCAACAAATAAATGACTGTAAAAACGCGTCTCTATAGTTTTTGGTATGCGTTACAGCAGATAAAACTATTTGTTGCTGGTAATTAGGCAATCAAGAAAACCATAAGGTTTCAAGAAAGTAAAAACTGCTCCTCTTATGTTAAAATTCAAAACTACTCTTTATGTTCTTACACAAGTTCAAATAAAGGTAAAGTTTATTTATTTTGTTTCTAACGGCGTTAGAAGCATAACCTTTTGAAGACATAGTGTGATCCTCCGTCCCTTCACATTGCCCATCTATCGGCAAATGCTTTTACCTCGAGAATTTCGACGCCTAGTTTTCATACTAGATGGAGACACCTAGACTCTTTTCGATGTGAAACTGCACAGGGAATTAAATTTTGCCAAGAGCACTCCAATTCAAACAAACACTCTAGAGATCGTTTACTTGCCGCATAATCATACGACATGGACGCTGCCGATTTTATGCATCTTGAAAAAATGCAGACTGGAGGTTCGAACCTGCGCCTTTAAGCATAAGAGGCCAGCGTCTACCAACTACACCACTCTGTCGTTGGAGTTCGCAAGAAAAAACCAAATGTGTTGATGTGCATAAACAATGTACAGTAACAAATATGTGTATGTAACAAATGTGAATAAACAGCTGAATATAAATTAGCTAGTTTAAAAACAATACAGTCGAATCTCGATAACTCGAAGCATAAAACTCGAATGCTTCATTATCTCAAAGTTTTCATTGGGACCCAAACTCTTGAGACTGTTGTGGAAACTTCCCGTAGCTCGAACAACCAATAACTCGAACGTACCGGTCCCTTAGGACTTCGAGTTGACTACTGTTGAGCTGCATTCTAATGCAAACGTTTGTGAAAAATATTTTACAGAAGCTAATACAAGAAAAAGTTAACGTACAAGTGATATTCTAGTTGCACGGAAGACAATTTTAGACGATTTCGACAATGTTTGTAAAAGCTTAAAACAAATACTTTAAAAAGAAAGTCAGTAACTCAGAAGTTTCTACCAAAGTATAAAATACAGTGATTTTTTTACATAGATGAAGGTGTAGTAATTTATGTACACATACTTTTTAAAGAAAGGGTTCGAAACAGAGGAATATTGAGTGTTAAAAAGTTTTGTATTCCTTATTCCAAATGGGGCTGCTTTAGGCGCCTTAGCCTTTTGCAGACTTATGCGATTTTCCGATATGGCATTGTTTTATTATTTTTGCATTGGTGTTGACCCTTAAGAGTCATTTGGCTTTAATTTTTTGCTTATTTATTACTTAATATTGTGCTTATTACTTTAAAATGGCTGATGTTCGTAAAAAATCAGAAACACAATTCGAAATTTGAATTTTTTCCTCACAGTAGCAGAAAATTGGTTTGAAATGTCTCTAAATTAGTTATTTCATTCCATTCTATAGTAAAATGCTTGATAAAATGCTTTTAAGAAAAGAATCGGACCGAAAACAAGGTAAGAAAAGGTCAACCTACAAAAGTTGACAAAGCGTGAACGGAGATTTACAGTTCAAAAATTCATGAAAAATACACATTTGAGTGCTGTAAAAGTTTCTACAGAGTTAAATGAAAATTTGTGCATTTAATTTTCATCTAAAGTTGTTCGCCAAGTTCTCTGATTAGCTGGATTGAATGGGACCTCTTCCCGCGAAAATTTCTTTTTCGTGCGAAAAACAGAAAGCTTACCTTTTCGTCGCAAAATCAAAGATAAATAAGCTCAAAACGTTTTGAAATTACGTCTTACTTACAAATAAAGATTAATTCAACATTTTGGTTAAATTGTTGTGTAATTGTAAATAGAAGAAAAAATTTAAAACTTAATCTCAAGAACTTAGTTGGATCAGTAAATCAGAACGTGAAGGTGTTCTTGTGTGAGGGTGCATATCAGCATGCTGTTCATTTAAATATTTTAAAAGCAAATTTTAAACTCTTAGCCGAAAATTTGGTTATCGGAAACAACTTTGTCTTTTTATCAAGATAACGATAAGAAGCACACGGTTTTCAACGTTTGCGTCTAGTGCCTCAAATAATCTCCTAAAGTTTAGAAAATACCCTTTCAATATCCAGATTTGAACTGAATGTAACATATTTAGAGGTATCCGGAGGCTAGATTACGAAAATACGGCTTTGAAACGAAAATAGAGCTAGAAAAAGTAAGACTCGAAGTGTGCTTGAGTAAATTTACTCAGGTTGATCTGAATCAACTGTATTACGTTCATTAAACACACTTCATATGTAAAAGTAAAATATGTACCTATAGGCTTTCAATAAATTTCAAAAATGAAATTGCTTTGATTTTCGTTTTAAAATTTTCCGTGATACAGATTTAAAAGGCAGTAAATATCTCTTAAATGCATGCATTTACAAAAAAATAATTCACACTACAAATTTACAAACTTTATCATGTAAGACCCTTTACCCCCTTAGATATGCTCCATTTAAATTTCAATAAAAGACGGGCGACCCCTTACCCCTTATTATAGGGTAAGTGGGACACCAATCCGATGTATTAAAAAATATTATCATGAAGAATATTTAAAGCATTATTTTAGAAAATAATGCTGAATTTTGGTTTATTAATAATGTCCAAGGTAAAATAAAACAATAAGTTTATTTTTTTTATGTTTCAAAACTTAAGTATGAGGTTTCAAAAACGAACTATTCTCAAAAGGGGCCTACTTACCCCAACCAACTCTACTAATAAACTGTATAAAATTGCAATAATATTTGTAATTTTTGTAAAAAAATTTAAAGATAAAAATTTGAAATACTTTCAGTAAGTTACCGCCCTATAGCCAAGACTAAGGCAGGAATACATAAAATACACCGCCAGCTCAGTCACTTCCAGCCGAGGACTGCAATTTCGTGCTTATTAGCACATCAGCCCGGCATAGCTATATGTGCTAATAAGCACGAAACTGCAGTCCTCGGCTGGAATTGACTGAGCTGGCGGTGTATTTCATGTATTTGAAATACTATTATTTTTTTTTTATTTTCATTGCTTATAATAATTATTTTTAACGTTTTTGCATCATTGTATGGATCACTACTGGCCAATTTGGTGCTTTTTATTGACCACCAAAGCAGTTTCCGAACTTTTTTGCCCCCAAAAGTATAGGTTCGTCCGTAGGGGACGAGAGAGGGGTCAATTCTTAGCAGCAGGGAGGGAGGTCGTTTCCAGCATTATCCCCCCCCTAAAACTCTACTCTGTATCCCACCCTGGCGAAACTACACAGAAAGATAATCCCCAATCACTTATGTTCATACATAATCCACTCATTACAACATTCGTTATTTAGGCGAGGTTTTTTTTTTTTTAAGTCCACCATTTAAAGTTGTTTTTTTTTTTAATTCTTGTACCAAAAACTTTTATTTGTTATCATAAAATAAAAACATGGCAAAAAAAAATCCAAACGTGAATAAAGATGGATTTTTTTCGATATGATATAGCAAAAAAAAAAAAAAAAAAAAATCACTTTTTCTGAATGAGATGCTTTTTACAGAAATGTAACCGGAGCCATGTAATAAAAAGCATTACAGAAATTCTTTAATGAGCGTGTTCTTGCAATAATTTCAAGTGCGAAACAGAAGCAGTGGAATGGAAAGAGGTACTAATTAAGCAAACTTGCAATACTGCACTAATTAATTTGGGACTATTTTTATTGAACATTATTTTAATATATAAACTATTAAGGTACATCTAGAGGCTGAATTCATTAAAAAATAAAAAAATTTTTTTGTTTTAAAGTGCCTGAGAGCATGAAACAAAGTAAACAATGAGTTATTAAGAATTTATAATCCACAAAGTGCTCTCATATATCGAAATATAAATTTAAAAGAGAAGTTGAAAAAGTGATTTTTCCTCGTCTTTATATATCCAGTGTAAAATTAGTTATTTTCTAAATAACTACACGAATGAACTTTTGAAGTGCCTGAGAACATGAAAAAAAAAAAAAAAAAACAATGAGTTATTAAGAATTTATAATCCACAAAGTGCTCTCATGTATCGAAATATAAATTTAAAAGAGAAATTGATAAAGTGATTTTTCTTCGTGTTTATATATCCAATGTAAAATTAGTTATTTTTTATATAACTACACGATTAGGATTTAAATCTTTAATATTGCTTCAAATTTACGGCTTTTCAATAACAAATGATTTTTGATTTGAATTTTGATTTTTATCAAGATGCGCTTTTAAAACGTGCATATTGCTTATAAAAACTTGAATGTAACTATGTTAATTATAGATATTCATATTTAAATTACGAACTGATATTTCTTTTCTTAGGTTGTGACAAAGTCGGGTAGTTTCTTTACTTCTATGCATTTATTATATTGAAAACTTCAGTTACTAAAGGTTTTTTTTTTTTTTTAATTTTTTAATTGCGCTAACTTTTTGCTTTGCAATCATGCTGTCAACAATCGACTTTATTTAATTTTGAATCTTTATTTTACTTCTTAATAAGAATAAACTGAAAGAAAAGTGTTTTTAATAACGTTAAATGAAAATAAATAAGAGTAATCTAAGTCATAACAAAGAAAAAAAAATACCTTTCACATTTTAAAATGCGTTAAAAAGCAAATCATTCAGATTAAGATCCGTCTTTTGAGGGAGCAGGGGGGGGGGGTTCAAATGTATATGTATATATAATGCGGGAAGTTTTCAAATAAATAAATGCGGAGATTACATGGAACATTAAACATACAAAATATGCCAAAATGAAGTTTTCAAAGAAAATTTATAAATTTGAGAAAATTTATTTCGTTTAAAAACTTTTTCGTTAGACCACAACAGTTCTAAAACTCTTTTGTATGTATATTTTTTAGTATTGAATAATTCAAAAAAGTAACTATTATGTTCTGCGTGGAAAATTTGTCGTCGGAATTCCTAGTGCAGCAGGATATGTTTCTACCTTTGTTTCAGAAGAAACTTTTGGCAGTCAACAAAATGTTTTGCTTTACGATTTATTATTCTTAGACTGTTTTCAGTTTAAAAAAAAAAAAAAAAAAAAGAGAAAGAAAAAAAAAACTAAGAGATCCTAAGCACGACATGCCAAGCTTTTTTTCATCTAAACGATAGATTCTGCAAGAAAAAAAATGTGCCAAAATTTGAGAAGCAAATAGCAAAAAAAAAAAAAAAAAAAAATATGAGTAGGAGAGAAAAAAATAGCATAAAAGCATTCGGAAAACTGCCAGATTAATTTTGTAAAAGTCTTCTTGTTTGCAAAGTTTAGAAGTTTGTGAAGCAAATATCGAAACAATCCAATGATAGAACTAATTATTATTCACACGTTACACATTTAGTTAACTCCTAGTTTTTTCTCCTATTTTGTCATAGGTTAAGTAAGGTAACTCTCGTAGAAAATGTTAATAAATACGGAACAATTAAGGTAGAGAGCCCAAATATCGCGTACTTAAGGTAAAGTAGGGTCAATATTTCGCAAATAAGTATGAAATGCGATTGCAAACTGTACCCTTTGCAGAGATCACACCTTCATGGATAACCACCACATTTCCCACTGCAGAAAACTCCGAGCGAGCTCCTTGGAAGAACAGTACTGGGAGGCAAGAAGTCAAATGAGAAAATCCCCCCCCCCCCCTCCCCCATTCTTCGTTTTAGTTTTGTACGTATTTTGCCGATTTGTCTAGTTATCTGCCATTTGAAATTAATAAATATGAAATTTGTGAAAAGTTTTTGTTATATTGAGTCTCTATGTATTACTTACCATACTATGTATTACTCTACCCATTAAAACTTTAACATCATCAATATGTTAGACAGGGAACTAAAACCTTGAGGATGTCCCTTCCCAATTTAGGAATTTGCAAAACCGAAGCATTTTCACAATTAGGAATCAAAAATAAAAATACTAGCGTGATATTAATTTAACATTCCCCATCCGCTTAAAAGTTGCCTTTCCACAAGAAATACGCTGTTTTTTTTTATCACTGTTTTAGCCGATTAAACACAACAGCAGAATTTGAGCACGAATGTTTTTAATAACTAATGCCGTGTATAGAAAAACCGCTGAGTAATAAAAATTAGAAGTATTAATAATACTAAAAATAGACTTAAAATTCACAGAAAATACTTTCGAAGTTTTAACTGCGAGATATTTTTTCAGTGCAAAAATGATGTGTAAAATGGTTCCTCGCAAGCTATACAATGGAAAAAAACGAAATAAGTGGCTTTTGTAAGTCAAAAAGATTCTTCTTTGATCTTGGTTTGCATTAAAAAGTACAAAATAAAGTAAGTCAACAAAATAAACTAAGTACAATAGTCAAAACTTGCAGTCAATCTTAATGTATTTATATGTACGTTAATTTTAAAACATCCAATAAAAATTAAGCTAATCAATAACATCAGAAATATAGTCGTTATAGTAAAAGCTATATATGCAAAGTTATATACCACATATTTGTTCTCTCATAGTTTTAATTAAAAATTCATTAGCAGCTTTAGATTTAACATAAATATTAAGAAGTTCTGCAATTTTTAATTGTTTTGCTTAAGGAAATTATATAGCTACTCATTTTATTTCATACCTTTTAGGGCAAATCAAGCATAAGGAATTGTCCTAAGGTTTAAAAAGAAATTAAAAACTTTAATATAAAGTGTTATTCGTTTCTAAATTTATTTGAGGTTTAACTTTTCAAACCATTATAAACCTTATTGAAAAACCGGTTTTCACTTTCGCTTTGATATACATGTTGTGTGCATAAACGTAAAATTAAGCTTATAATAGCCAATACGCTGCTCGATAAATGGCAAGTTTATATGTTTGATTTTAGAAGCAAACATTGAACAAATATGAAGCGAGAAAAAAAATTTCACCAACGCTTCTAAATTGATAACTTGATTCAAATTAAAGAAAACTTCAAAAACCTGTACTAGTTAAAAAGTTTTAAATATCCAAAAGTTCCCAAATCTATGCTTGCATGAGTTCTGCAAAGAATTTAGTTTGTTAACAGTCTTAAACGAATAACTTTATAATTACTATTATTGTAATTGATTTTTCTGCAATAAAAAAGCGGAATCTTCAGGGAATATGACCCAAAAAGTAGCTAAAGAAATTGTCATTAAAAACAGAGAAAGTTAAACATGTTTTGTTCACCTAAGCGTTTTTTGCGTTGTTATGGTTTATTGAAAGTTTTTAATGTCTGCTAATATTTTTATTTGTATTATTCGAAGTGAATGTCATCTATCTTTACTAATAATAAAGTTGAAAGTCTCTCTGTCTGTCAGGATCTCTGTCCGGATCTCTGTCTGTCTGTCAGGATCTCTATGACGCGCATGGAGGTGTTTGAAGCGATTTTTCGAAAACTCGATGTAGTTCTTTTTCAATTCCAATTTTAAGAACAAAATTAGCATAAGATGTACGAGTAAATTACGAAATTATCATAATGTGGAACCGTAACATGGGCACAAGCCAATTGGCGAGAAAATTCACCATACATTATTCGTAAATATACAGGGGAACCAAAAGATCTTTTGACTTTTCTATTACGGGCAAAGCCGTGCGGGTACTACTAGTTCATTAATAAAAAGAATGATGTCGCTGTAAACAAATTAAAAAATAGATATTTATTTTCAAAAATAGTATAAAATGTGAACAAAGTAAAATATAGCGTAAATAAATAGGCAAAGTAGGTAGCTGCCTATTGGGAAATTGGGCAATGATCATGCTGGATCATGCCCTTTAGATTACAAATAAAAATCAGCCCAAAAACAACTGTCAAATATATAGCTAAAGTTTGATCATTAAATGCACCTCACTGTAACTATTTGAATAATGATTCACCCATGGTATTTTCATCGCTAGGGATGTTAATCATTTGGGCTGTAATGCTTTTCAAACATCCGGAGTAGTGTAAATTAGAGTAAAGGTTATCTTGTCAATTCAATTCTTAGTAATCGAGTTCATTGTACATAAAGGAGGTTAAACGGTATTGTTGATTAAGTAAAACCATTTGTCTTAAATAATAAGACTTTCTTAGTCTTAAGTATTCCCCTAAAAGCTGTCTTCGCATTCAGAGTTACTAATCGGTATCAAAACAGTAGAACAGTCAGCTACTAAACTAGTTTACTTAATGAGTTCTAGAAATAAAAGCAGCAAAACAAGAGTAATGTCAAACGTTTTACAAATAAATCTGGCAAAAATTTGGATTGTGCAGAAGTGAGTTCTAAGTGCTTAATTCAAAAATGAGTTTTGTTTATTTCCCCATCTTGTCAGGGTTTTTTTTCTTTCTTTTTAAATTCGCAAATTAAAAATTTTATTCAAAAAAATAGGTTTAGAAAGCTTTTCCATAGGATGAAAATGAATTGATCATTTTTTGGATCATAATTCGATGGTGAACTCATTGAGAAAACTAGTGGTGATTCATTGTGATCCCTTAAAAAAAAAATTTCACAAAGCAATCCTACATTTTTAGTGCGTTTTAATAGTTATTTAACTATTTTTTGAAGTGAAACTTTTTATGCCAGGAACTTTAAAATTCTGATCATCAAAATTTTTGTAAGATGGAAGTGGCGCAGTTGTTTTATAATTGCTAGCGAATTCATTGAGAATAATTCATTGAGAATATATAATTGTGTATTATATTCCTTTTGACTTTTTTAAATGATGCATATATTCGAGGATTCTTTGATTGAAGTCAATTTATCTGTTCAAAAGTTTAATTAGCATTTTTAAGTTCTGTCTAGAACTATGGTTTTGAATTTTAATAAACAAAATTAACTTAAATACGATTATTTTATAGTGCTTTTGGTCACAATTTCAAAGCAGATTTCGAATATTGTTTACTTTTCTCGTTGTTATACTTAATTTCGGATACAAGGTAGGGCAATGGAGGCGATCTCTGCCTCCCCTGAGATGATGTAGAAGATCGTCGATGATTATTAAGGGCACGTAGGTTCTAGGCTTACCTTTAAAAATATTTTGTAATGAACTAGCTGTACTCGACGCGCTTTGCTACGCCAACAAAAAAATACATCATTATACTGATTTTCATGACAATCGGTTGAACGGGGCAGAAGTTGCTACTCTGCAGTGCCACCTGGTGGCGAGTGGCTTCAATGAGCATATTATGCACCTTCTCCGTGGAAAAATACATATATATAGCCATTTTCATAATAATCGGTCCAGGTATCAAGTGAAGCCGTGACTATACTCAAATTTTGTACTCACGCAGTTTGCAAGATCAATCAATCGCTAAAAATATCAAATAGAAAAAGTTTTAAATCCCCCCGTTGCATGAAAAGCCATAAAACAATAAAGAAAGAATTTATTTGTTCAAACTCAAGAAAAATGGCAACAGCTAACTTCTTATCAATGAGATCTTTCACGCGAATTAATTTCTGCAGCCGATAATTTTATTCGTATTTATCCAATGGATTGTGACTTAAATTGGAATAAAAAAGGAACTATCGATCGGATTTTTTTCCAATTGATCTATAAACATTCCCAGTACCAAAAATAACAAACGGTGAAAGTTTCAGCCAAATCTGCTGGGTAGTTTTTGAGTTCATGGATGACATGCAGACAAACATTCATTTTTATATATACAGATGTTAAAAAAAAGGCTATTGTAGACCGTCTTTGATCACGTTAGGATGGAAAGAAAGTGGTTCGGAATTTACCCCTCCCTGCCTTCCCCGGTCGAAAATTACGCTTTTCAAACTGAAATTCCAAAAACGTACTTTTTGGCGATGTATTGTGATATTAAGGAGACAAGGTTAAGGAAATTTCACCAGGCAGTTTTTAAACACGATTATACAACACAGAGGAGCACACACTAGTTTTCCAAGGAGGGGGTTGATGGTCTAAAGTCGACCATTCTCGTATCGTATTTGAATAGGTCACCGAGCGAATTCTTCTGTTTGTACTGATTGTCTTCAACAAAGAACATTCAAAATTATTCATTAAATGTTTAAATAAGAGTTAACTATAAAAAAAAACTTTTTTTTGAAACAAATACGCAAATAATTCAGAAAAAAAAAGCACAACAGTTTATGCATTTATTATTTTCAAAAAAATAACGGCACATGAAGAAACAGGGTCGGTTTACCGTGATCTGACATTTTCTATTGTACATCTCTTTTTAAGTAAAATCTATTCACCTTGGTTTAAGTTTTTAATTAGAAAAAAAATTCCAACGTTAAAATAATGCTGGTAATAAAATACTAATCGTCAGTATATGTTTATCTTTTAATTAGTATAAATATACTAATTTGAAAAACCTAAATACGCACTATTAAAATATTTTTTTTTTAATCCCAGTTTAAATATTTTATCAAAACGATTGGGAAAAGATAAAAACACATTGCTACATATTTTTTTTTTTTTAATATTTAAAAGAAAAAAGATTTGTTTTTCTTTGTCATCGTTTTTGGCCCATTTCACAATAATTAATCTACTAATAATTGATTGAGATTAGACAAAGTTTGAATTCATTTAAAATGGTATTTAAATAAAAAGTAATGAGAGAAATTAAAAAAAGAGCTTTAATCTTGTAACTGTCAATTAGAAATAATAAAAGTTAAGAAGTTAAATCTGCATGAATAGTTAATGTTCGAGTTTCTTGAGATTTTGGTTAAGGGAAAAAAAACCGAAAGCTCCTGCATCAAACTAGTCTACAAATCGCATTGTTAATGCATCAAATAACCACTCAGTATATTTCATTTTTTTTCATTCAAAATAATAAAGTTAATGAAATATAATGGCACCTTAGTGCGCTTTTTCATTTAAAGTTGGTGAAGATGGGAAGTAAAAGAAATTTTCTGAAAAAAAAACAAAAAAAAAAAGAAAAGAAAAGTTAAGATTCTCGATATGCTAAAACAACTACAAAATGTTGACGGTAGCGTGACAATAAGTATGAGTGAATCTTCCGTACTTACATTTAAAAGTCAAAACAAAAAGATATCCGTAAGAGTTCAGAACTCAGTTACAATATTGAAACTTGCAGAGTCTAAGCAAAGTGAATATTATGAAAATAGAAGCTGATCTTGTATTTTGGATTAAAGAGAACAGGAAGAGAGTATTTTGCCATTAATGGAAACGTTATAAAAGAAAAGGCGAAGCAATCGTATTTTAAAATGTAACAAATAAAAATAATGATCTGATCATGGAGCATAAATCATCACCATCTTCATTTTTTAAATCAACATTATTATATTGCAGCATTTTATTATTACATACTGGGTTCACCGCGTTATTTTGTTTTATGTCTTTCCCTCCCATCGATCATTCATTTTGTGCATCTTAAAATACTTTATGTTGAATAAAACAACTTTTCCATTTTTTTTTTTTAAATTCAGTAAAAGATCAGTTCTTTATGCAAGAAACTGATGTATAATTTAGGAATGATTTAAAGCAGTTTGACGGGTGCTTAAAATGTCTAAAATAATTCGGTATGCTTCCAAAAAAATTGTATAGTACATACATTTTTCTACAACGCGAAATTTCGACTTACGCGAGTCTTGGAATGCATCCTTCGCGTAAGTCGGGAGTCGACTGTACTTCGACATATAATCCCTATTTTTCGAAGGCTTTCCTCCATTCAAATTATTATTCAGTGCTTCATCTCAACTTTCCGTAACAATGCTTTATTGAAAAATGTAGCGTGAAGAAAATCATTGAGAAAACATATTTGTTGCCATTTTTTTCTCGAATATGAATTTAAATAAAATTCTGGATTTTGTTTTGAGGCTTTACCTGTTATCGGGAGATTTAAAATGTTTTCTTTTTAGTTATTTTCCCGAAATCTTTGCAAAATGTTACTGATTTTTTTTTTTTTTTTTGTAAATGCCTTAATTTTGAACACGCGTCATTTGACGTAACTTTTATTTTTGAGGTACACCGTGCAAAGCCGGGCGGCGCATCTAGTTTTAGTTCATACTTTGTAAGCCAAAGTGAGGGGCAGGTATAAAAAAAAACATTTTCAATTACCATTACCAATTACTTTACAAGATTTTTGTCACTCTTAGTCTTTTCATATCAAATTAAACCAAGCATCAGAAGATTGATTTTTATCGATTTTAGTTTGTAGTTTGTAAACCAAGAAAGAAATGTGATGACTTATTTTTTACTGTTTATTTCTTTATTATTGATTGAATTAATCGTATGTTTTAAAGACGCATAAAAATGGCAAACCTTGCCAAGTTTCGTGCTGTTGACTTTCATAAAATCGTTTGTAGTTCATTACCAATATTACTTTAGAGTCCATCACTTATATGAAACTATTGTTTCAAGAGTCGACTTGATAAATATTTTTATACTACATTGAAGTTCGCTCCAATTTTTTTTAACTTTTTAAAAGTATATTTAACAGGGAATGTTAAGTGAAAAAGTAAAATATTTTCCCGGCAGCGCTACCTATGTACACTGTAAAAAAAATTCGGAAACGTTTCTGAGTATATCGTGCAGCTGCGGTTCATGAAATTTTCAAAAACGTTTCTGAGTATTTCGGAATTCTCTTTCTATAATGTCCGGAAACGTGTCTGAGTATTTCGGAATCCTCTTTCTGTAATGTCCAGAAACGTTTCTGAGTATTTCGGAATCCTCTTTCTGTTATTTCCAGAAATTTTTCTGAGTATTTTGGAATACTCTTTCTGTAATTTTCAGAAACGTTTCTAAGTATTTCGGAATCCTCTCTCCGTAATTTCCAGAAATGTTTCTGAGTATTCTGTGCAGCTGTGGTTCATGAAAGTTTCGAAAACGTTTCCGAGTATTTCGGAATTCTCCAAGCAATTTTCAAAAACGTTTCCGAGAATTTCGGAATCTTTTTTCCGTGATTTTTTTTCTAAAACATCATTCTTTACTATACTATTGAATACAACATCAGTTTCAATTCTTTCATATATAAGTTTAATGAAACAAGCAATTTTAGAATCATTCGTGGATTTTTTTTTTTCTGAATTTCTAATGACAAATAGCACGGTTAACAGCATAACATATGCGCAGTTATAAATTTTTGAAAATTTATGAAATAATATAGTAGTTTCATTCTTAATCACAAAATCGTCAGCGGAGGGGAGGAGGGTACTATCTCAAAAGAGGGATTGTTTGTTAAACAATCTTAATCTTCAGTTTTTCTCTCAATATTTTCAAGACAAAATTATCAACATATTGTATTTTTAATTCAGAACTTAAAAACATATTTTGTATCAAACTTGATAGCTTTTATTTTCGAATAAAATTTGACAGACTTACCTACACTTTGCGTTCCGAAATTCGTTCACGTCAAGTCAATTTCTTTGACGAACAAAGTGTACCGAAAAGTACCAACAGAGAAATTGATGAATTTAAGTATGACACCAAAGTCCCCCTGCTGGAACCATTCAGGTTTATTCTTCTGTTCTTGCCCTTTTCCAGTTTATGACAAATATAGATACTTAATCAAAATAGGTTACTGATTTAGAGTGTGCGCAAAATGCATTATATATTTTATTTATTAAAACATTGAACTCTATTACATGATTATTCCTTTTCATATATACGAGAGTCCCCCCCCCACACACCATAAGAGTGATGGTGCACCCATAAAATGATATAAAGCGCCCCCCACCTTAAAAAAAGCAACCCCTTGAAATATCAATGGCACAGTCTGCGTGGTGAACGCCCCTCGTCTTCTCACCATATGTGCATTGTATATTAATAACATAGTATTTAAAAACTGATCACTTTTAAAACGATGACATGAAATAATATTACTTTTTATTTCAGCATGTAAATGCAGCTGTTCCATTTTTACCACTGACTCATTCCTCCTGACTGTCCTACATTAAACTAGTATATCCACGAAGAACTGTTATTTTCGGAACTAATGTCAAAGAATTTTTTTATTGTTAACCACATTTAACAAAATGAATAAGCAGATGAATTAATTTCATAACTATGTTCTTACTAATAGATAACATGGTCATTTTCTAATGGTATAAATATTTTTAAATGAATGAATAAATTATAATAAAAAAAGATAAATTATACCGGCACATTTTTTGTGAAGCATATTACAATACTAGAAAATATTTGCATTACTATATTTCTAATGAATTAAACAATTGATTTTTTTTTCTTTTTGAATCAAAATGTATGTACATCCAAGTATTTCGAAATAACTTTTCTGTGATTGCTTCTCAAATATAAATCTTACTTCTTTTGCGTAATTAATCAGTTTCAGTTGGTTACAACAAATAGTACACCGCGCACATAGGTATGTAAGATTAAATTAATTCGATAAACCCAAAAACAGTTACAATTGGAGCCTCATCAAATGCAAATCAACAAAAATATAAATGTATATAACAATATGTTTTAAAATATTCATTAATACTTACAAGTGAACATGAGCGGAAGAAAATCTAAGTACCTCCATTACAACTGAATAAGTAATCCAAAGGGTTTCGTTTCATTAAGTATAAACACGGGTGTTGAAACTATTCACGCTTGAACACACAATATATATCTAACTATTGTCGCATTGGAAATTGTAAAGAAGCAAATAGTTATTAACTAACTTAATAGCTGCGTACATCGTCTAAAAAATCAAGGGCAGTCCAAAATGTAAAGGCGTAAAATCAGTTTCGACACATTTTAATACTCTCTAGACATGAAATAACAAGCAATCAAATGCTAAACAGTTGCTGACTGCAGCAACCATAGATAAGAAAAAAAGAAGTTCTCGTTATTTCCGACTCATTGGCGCCTGTGTTGGAAGGATGAAATAGGTTTCGAAGCTTTGCGTCATCACTTCCGCTTCTAGATATCTTGAAATAACAAAAAGCTTTCTGAATATTAAGGAGTTCGCTATTGGATGTAGGATTCCTACTATTTCGGAAACGTTTCCGATATATCCAGAAACGTTTCCGAAATTTGTTAGAGTGTAGCTTTACTTTAACGATTTAATTACTACTTGATTTGCTTCTAAAATGATGCCAGCCATTTATGAAAGAGAATAATAATATTTTAATATTCTAAGGCAGGTTGTTAATATTTTTCATGCTTTAAATTTCTAGAGTTATTGTTAATAATAATTAAAATTATTAGAAGTATCTACTGTTGATTATCGCAGTATTAATTAATTTAATGCAAAGTTTATTTCAATTCGGAAATAGTGTAACTATTTGTCATGTTCATGCTGAGTGAAGTGAGCCGAGAAAAGTGAAATACTTTATTTGATATTGCCGCTACACTAGTTTTGAGCTGTAAACAAATTAATGCTCTATCAAATGATTAGTTTAGTGAATAAATTTGGCTCAAATGTTTTTAGTATAATTAATTTTTAATCTGATTATATCCATTGTCAGACGATGAGGATCTAATTATCTTTGAATATAATTTTAAATAAATGTAATTAGATTGACACTAATTGACATTTATTTCAGTTTAACTCAAGTAGTCTGGTTTACATTTTTCTTTTTTGCTCTTGTAGGGACTACTTCACTTTGAAATGCTTCATACTCTTAGGTTATCCTCAATTGTTTTTTATTTTAATGACCCCTAAGAAAATAATATAAAAAATATGAACAAAACCAAGAAAATTATTTTTAGCCCCGAAAAATCAGGCATAAGTTCTTTAAAAAAAATCTTAGTTTTTCTATTTTGCAAGTAAAAACGTAAATCAAATTCTCAATATATTTCACCATAGACCTAAAGTTAAAGATTGATTGAGCAACTGAAAACAAAAGGAATTCAAAGCCGAAATGATTATTTAAGAAAAATAATAATGCCGAAATGATTTTTCTTTCTTTTGTTTTTAAAATTTTATTTTGCTTATTTGCAGATTATGTTTCTTCCTTTTACTTCTATGCATAAAATACAAACAAATGTACCTAAACATCATTGATTTATTTTTTAAACTGTATTAACATCCATACATGCTACAGGTAGGATTTCTTTTTAAAATAAAGTTTTAACTTTCTGTATGAATTGTAATACTCTCTGCATCGGTTTGTTGTAATGCAACATTATATTTCCTTGACTACAGTGCTGGCCAAATTATTAGACTAAGACTGTTTTTAAAAGCAAATTCTTTATTGATTACATAACTAGAGACACATTAACGAACAGTGAAATTATTATCTAATATTTAATATGCATTCCCTTGTTCTTGATGAGCATTTTAAGTCTTTTTGGCATACTTTTCACAAGGTTTACACCATTTCTTAACACTTTTTAAAAAAGGAGGTAAACAATTGTTTATTACTCACTATTATATATACTCACATACACATACTCACTAATTACCTCAAACTAACTTTAAATATAACAGAACACACTAATAAAAAGAACTAGTGAACTGTTTAAGCTGATTGAGGCTATGTTTTTGGTAGGTAGATAAACAAACAGCATAAACAAAGCAGGCAGTGCTGACACCTGCAAACATTAAATTATGCTAAAATAACGTAATAATCAGTGTATTTTCTAGTTTTACATAAATGTATTACTTTCAAAATACTCGTATATAGACCAAAAGAAAAACTTTTCTTGATAATTAAATACTACAAGTATTTTTTGTTGAATTCTAGCATAAAAAGCGTTGCATATACGTAGTGCAGAAGGGAAAATCCACATTTGTGATCCCCGGCTTTAACGGAATAATAGAAATATTAATGCAGACTTCTTCGCAACCAATTCTGAGATTCGAGCAAAAGCAATTCAATTTAAATGTATCCAAATATAATCACTGACTCGAAGATCTATAGTCTGAGTTATCAAATTTCACCCCTAGAGAATTATCGGATACCAGTAGGCAGAGCACGATGCGAGCGGAGATCATAAATCTATTCGCATCATAAAAATTTTACAAAATAGTTTCCGGAGTAGAATAACATAATCGATTCTTGGAAAATATTTGAAGGAATGAAATTATGGATTCTACTGTCAAACACTCTGCGTGGCCATTATAATTAAATATGCAGCATTTCAAATGGAATATACAAACATTCATCATTGTTTTTAAAACAATGATAATATAGGTATAATTAAAATTGTAGTTTTAATTTAATAAAGAGGGAATGAATAACAGAAGATTAAAAAGAGGAAGAAGTGCATTTTAAAAGCAATATAACCGGTTAAATAGTGAAGCACTGTTTATACGTTTTTGAAGGGACTGCGTGACAATTTTAATAATACAGGTATAATTAAAATTGTAGTTTTAATATAATAAAGAGGGAATTAATAACAGAAGATTAAAAAAGGAAACTGCATTTTAAAAGCAATTTAGTCTGTTAAATAGTGAAGCACCGTTTATACGTTTTTGAAGGGACTGTCTGAAAAAAAACGTATCAATGGAAACAGTGTGTAATAGGTGTACGTTCATGTGTATTGGACTCTGCAGGGACCAAGTTGAAAAGAGTATAATTTATAAAAACGTATAAAAGAGAAACGCATATACGGTGCTTTTCTCAACATTAACAAGACATGTTTCGTTTAAAGAAATTGATAATATTATTTATACTTATCGAAATTGAATTCCTAAAATTTATTTAAAAGCAAAATGCATATTATAACTATCTGTTTTATATTTCAATGATTTTTGTAACGGCATGGCTATGCAGAAGTATGTAAAATATGTTTGCCGATTTTACACATAAAATTCAATTGAAGCAACACTCAAATATAAAAAGAAATCTACCAGCTATGTTACAAATTTATGCTCAATCATTTTTGAATTGGGTGGTTTCCTTGAGTCATTAAAATGGATAGAATGAGCAAAAAAAAAAAAAAACATGGAAACAGAAAATACAATTATTTTCAAACCATTTTTTTTAAGTTATTTTTTTTAATGTCCAATTTTTCAAACAAGGCGTGGTCTTTATGACGTCACAAATGATGCAATTTGGCGCATCTTTCTACCACATTTCCACGTTATGATAATCAAGCAGTGAATTAAAATTGCGCTCTACGCTTGCTATCAACCATATCGTTGCCAATGCACGTGAGTAAAGATGCGAATTAAATATTTTGTTCTGTGAATGGCAATATTGAATGGTATTTCATCATTTGTGATGTCATACGACAGAAGTGTAAACAATGAAAGCGGACCGATTTAAGTATTTTTTAAAAATATTAAACTTAAATAAATTATTTTAAAAATGGTCAGATCATGTTTTTAAGCATGCTCTTTCAGAGAAAAATACTTTTAAAATTTTAGAAACGAACCCATTCTTAAGCCCAAAACTCATTAGAGCCTTTTTAATTTTACTTCAAAGCAACTGAATTTTGCCTTCATTCGTAGTTTATTTACGAAATAAGGTTCACAAACCGTTTTAATGATAGATTTTGCTGCTATTTAAAGAAAACACGTACAAAAAACAAGTATTTCTACTTCTCTCTACATAAAATACATAGAAAACGACTAAAGGATGTTCGAAACTTTTCAAATTTTCATGTATAAACACGCTTAACTTTATAATGAGCTGATTTTGACATTCTTTAGAAATGAATGTTTGTTTTATGTATGTGAAGGATTTTTAGCCTTTCCATTTAAAAACGTAATGCTTGAAGTAGGAGAAAAATGATATACACACGACCTTAATGGGACGTGTCACTGATTAGCTTTTGGTGCTAATTACTCCAAGAAGATAGCGCAAACTTAAGAAAAAATGCAGGTAATTAGATAAAAATATATTTATTCTTCGGCAAACTATGCTGAAGTGCTGAGCGCAAAAATCGCATCTGCAGCCTGACTCGATAGATTGCGTTTTTAAAAATTTGCATCTCCATACATTTGATTAGGTTGTCTTTTTTTTTACTTAAAAAATGATGTTTCTTATTCACAGATGACCCTAATGCATTGTATTTATATAAAACATAATACATGTTGCATAAATAAGTTGCAACGAACCACTTAGTGACAATAACTCAATTTTGACAAAATTGTCAGATATGACACCTATGATTAGCATGGTAATAAGCTCATACTCTTTTGAGTCAGTATAGATACAACAATAAGGAGCTGTAGCACCCGTACTTTTTTTCTCGCTAATTGTGGCTGATATATATGCATATCAAGTAATGCGAGGATTTAGGAAAATATAATGGTAAGCAGATACATTTTGATGATCCGCACCATGGCATTGTCTGACTTGCGAACCTACCGTATGCCTACCAAATTCATAAATCGATATTGTAACACCTTTACGCATTGTAGCATATGTCTAAACTAACGACCGAGTCTAAAAAAAACACCCACTTGATGTTGCTGTTTGTCAAAAGTTGAGCCACTATCGGTATTTATGAAAAGTGCTGGTATCCGATAAATATTAAAATAATGTTCTGCGTGCGCGGGGGGGGGGGGGGGACTTGCGTATTATCTTTATAAATTGCAGAAATGATTGTTTCAACTTCTTTTTTGATCACCTTTTGCGTTTTATTTTTCTGTGCGATAGTTTTTGTTGAAAACCAGTCTTTGTTTAGTCACTCCTGAATAATAGAGAGCTAGAGGAAACATTTTCTAACATTAGTGCTAACAGCATTGTTTATTTCTTACGTAACAATTACATTCTCGTAAAATTAGTTTAATTAAAAGTGTATAGTATACATTTGTTTTATTTCCACAAGGGCATTTTTAGGAAAAATTTAAGGTAACAAAACCTTATACTTTCCATTTAATATCACTATTTATCGTGATATGTGAAATAAAATCCTAGCATATTAGCTAGGATTTTACGAGGCGAGCCCGCTTATTGGAATATCGGTTAAATAGATATCCCGCTTAAAGTATTAAAGTTTCAGTGTACCAAACTGATTATTTGTGTCAGGTTGATCCCGGATAATGGAATATCTTGCTTATTAGAACAATTATTCGTGGGGAATTGGTTATTCCATTATAAGCGAGTTCGCTTGGATCAAGGGACACGGGAGCGTCCCGCCCCGCCTAGGAAACCAAATGTCAGCAGCCAACAGAAGGAAATCCACCGCCAAAGACGAAAGAAAATAAAAGCGACCAAGAACAAGCTTACACGACAGAACAAGATGGGGTTTTTTCGGTTTTTCACCCCATCTGTATCTCAGCCCCATGAAGACCCCCGGAGTTGATTTTTGGTACACTTAATTTCTAGTGGCCCCTGACGCCGTAAACCAAAATACAATCCCCTGGACCATCAGGGAGAGGAGGTATTAAAGTTATAAAATCGCTGTTCAAAAAAGTTTTCGCTTTCTTTGACAGGGCTACAGCCCAGACGAAAAAAGGAATCAAGCTGAAATTTCGCACACATGTTCCTTGTGCCCTACTGATGTGCCTTTTGTGCCATTTGACCCCCCTCCCCTTCCTCCCTCGTTTTTACCTCCCAAATTGTACCTTCCCGGGGTTCTATCACAGCCCCCGGGGCTAATAGGTAGTATACAAAAAATCATTATCGTACTCCCCAGCGGGCTACGGTAATGATTTTTTGTATACATATTCTTGGGGGATGGGGGGCATTGAGTACATATACAAAAATTCAACGCCCAGGGACATCATGGGCCGGAGTAATTAAAATTTAAAAATCACTAATTTTCCCTAAATTCTTATGTACTTTCAGCTCTTAGGGTTTGTTTATCTCGGAGTGCAATTGCAAGGTTAAAAAAGATCTAACAGATATTCCAAAGTTGTCTTAGGTTAGGGAATGAAATTCAATCAAGACTAAAACATATCCAACAGTTGCAACTAGACGTTAAATCGCGGATATCACAAATTTGCGGCAGTGACTGCGCATGCGCGCAGACTTAGCTCATTGGGCTTTCTATTTTCAGATTTTATGTTGTTTGTTTATACTTAAGCAAAGAAACAAATTAATGAATGAGATTAGAATGCTGTCCTCCCCCCTCCCCAAAGTTTTGCGATACGAAATTTCCTTCCCCCTGTTTTTCAGTTTTGAAATATTTATGGAGGGAAGAAATTTTAAATGTCGGCGCGAAACTGGGGTTAAACCATTACAATATTTTACGTGACAACTTATATGAAACTGTACGCATATGAATACGGCACATATAACTTTTTAATTGAAAGCGAAAAATAGCACTTTTTTATTGGATTGCTAATTCTTCTAAATTAATAAGTTTATCACAAACAACACATAATGAATTGAAAATATATGAAATACGTCTGTGGATATCCGTGCTTTGCAGTAATTTGTTAGCTGAAAATTTTTTTGCAATTAATTTAAGCAAGACTTTTAATGAGCTTAGTCCGCGCGCAACATGCGCATTCGCTATGGCAAATTTGGGATATCCGCGATTTGACATCGAGTAAAGTTGTATAGATCTTCTGACACATTCAAATTTAAAATATTTAATGGCTTAGTTTTTTTTTTTTTTTTTTTTTGCTTGGTGATAACATGAGTTATTTCGTTTTTTAAGTGAACTTTTAAACAGAACTAGGTATTAAAGAAGACAAAGACTTCTATCAAGAAAAAGATAAATCACCAAACAATTAAAGTTATAAAGAATAAATACCTTTGTGCTGAAAAATTAAAAAGTCAGTAATCCAACGTTATTAAGCACAAAACTTGCAAATGATTGCAGACACGTGTTTCGGTGTTACAAGGAACACCTTTTTCAATGCAAAGAAGTGTGAGCTTTTGTATGAAAAGTCATCCGAGAAAAGCAACACGGTGGAACAGGAGATAGTATAAATATCAAAAAATAGAAATTAAACAAAACAAAAAAGATAAAATGACACATGGAGACAAAATTTATCACATAATTCCATCAGGAAAAAAAACCGTTAAGTAATAAATTTTAAAAGAAAACCCATAAACAATGCAAAAAGTCCAAAAATGAAACCAATCTGAATAAATTAGCAATAAATTTACCAGCGGGAAAAACTATGTATGGAAGCAATGTATCAAATGGAGAAATGCAGAAAAAACAGAGTTAAGGATAAACAAATTGGAATTAGTTAATCACAAAACGAAATAAGAAAGCAAAAAATGAAAAAATAAAAGTAAGAAATGTACGACGTTTACATAAAAATAATAGAAAATCTAAACCAATTTTAACAAAGGAGTCCACACAGAGGAAAAATAGGGAATTGCAGTAAGATCGTTAACTAAATTAGAACGGTTCCTCAGGATGTGGAAAGATTCCCAAAAATCAAGATCCAACGAATTGGGGCATTTTTGGATAATTTGATATGAGTTAAAATCAAAAGAGTGATTCGATTCCCAACAGTGTTGAGCAATACTGGATTTATTCAGCTGTTGTTTTCTCACATAGCTTTGATGTTCTTTTAACCGAAATTTCAAAGAACGGCGGGTCTGTCCGATGTATCCGAGTCCGCAATTGCAAACAATTTTATAGATCCCACAGTAATTAAGAGGGTGAATAGAATCTTTAAGAGAAGAGAAAGAAAGTTTATTAATAGGAGAAAATACCACTTGGAATTGGAATCGCTTCAGAATCTTAGCAACCTGAAAACTGATACCAGGGAAGAAAGGCAGAACAACTAAATTCTTAGTGTTAAAAGTTCTATTAAGAACAACATTTTGAGATTTTTTGCAAAGTTTTTTGTAAATGGAATCAACTAAGGTGGGCGGATAGTCTCTATCAACAGCCACAGCTCTTATATAGTTAAGCTCCGCATTAAGAAGCTCAGGTGAAGAACAAATATTCATTGCACGATAAACATATGTGTTGAAAGCTGAATATTTTTGATTAGGAGGGTGAGACGATAATCTATGTGGGGGTAAGGAAACAGCAAAAGGTTTACGATAAACCGTAGTTTCAAAACCGGACTCAGTTCGAGAAACGAGAACATCCAGAAATGGAAGGCAATTATTCTGTTCTTTTTCACAAGAGAATTGAATATGAGGATCAATGGAATTTAAAATGGATAAAGCATCATCGATGCTTAGTTGATCGTGGTTCATAAGAACAAAACAGTCATCAACATAGCGAACATAGTATTGAAACTGTAGTTTCTGAAACAACTTGACCTCAAAGTAATGCATGTAAATATCACTAAGGATGGGGCTAAGTGGGTTTCCCATTGCCAAACCATCCAACATAGTATAAAATTTACCATTAAAAACAAAGGAACTTTGCCTTAGACAAGTATGAGTAAGAAAAACTAAATCCTCAATTTCCTTAGAGGTAAAATGAAATTCAGACAGCCTACTCTGAAGGCATAACAATGAACCCTCGACCGGAACGTTCGTAAATAATGAGTTCACATCAAAAGAAGCCATAAAAGAATTATTTGAAACGCAATTCTGAATTTTTTTGACAAACTCGAGAGAGTTTTTTACAGTGAATATATTATTACTCATAAGAGGAGAAAACACAGAGACTAAATATTTTGCAAGTTTATAAGAAGCCGTATTGGAAACAATCGGCCTGAAAGGAATGCCAGCTTTATGTACCTTGGGTAAAGCATAAATTCTAGCGCAATTAGCAATAGAAGGAATAACAGAGCGTTTAACATTTATTGGAATAGACTGAACAGACTTGACAGCCGAAGAAATAGTCTTTAACTCATTTTCACTAGGATCTTTAGAAATCTCTAATTATGGACCAGCAGAAATCAAATCATTAGTTTTGTCAACATAAGATGATTTGTCAAGAACAACAATTTGACCACCCTTGTCAGCTTTAGTAACAACAATATCTGAATTAGAAGTTAAATTCTTTACAGTACGCCGAACAGTATTAGTAAAGACGGGATTGGAAATTCTAGAATTAAAGTCCACATTAGAAGCAATAAGATGCCTAACGCAATCTTTTTGATTGGATGATAAGGCACTAAATTTAAAAGCTTTCTCAATAGGAGCAATAAGCTTAGAAAAAGAAGGTTTGCTGGCCAGTGCAAAGTTATCATTGCATTTTAGAGCATTAATTTGAGAACTATTTAAAGGAACACTTGAAATATTAACGACAACATTTTTATTTACCACTGGTAAATTTTCCGAAGGAACAACTTTCGAATTTCTACAAAGTTTAGCTAATTTCTTTTTCAAAACAACTTGATGATTCTCCGTAGAACGAAGGGTTCTAGATCAAGAAGTTCTATCAACATAATCAAAATCAGAAATAGATATTGAAATAGAGAGATGCAAATCATAGAGCTCACGTTCAATAAACGAGAGGCGTTTCCTAGTTTCTTGGATCGAAGCTCTAAGTAGAGCCAATTTCGACCGAAAAATAACTTTATCAATTTTTACAGAACGTGGTAAGTTACATTTCAAAGAAATAAAATTCGGAATAACTTTCCTGCGCCTACATTCTTGAAGAAATTTTAAGTGGTTCAAAAAGCGAAACTTCTTAATACGAAGATTGCAAAACCTATTGATTTGAGACATTCCAAAAACAAAATAACAAAGTACATAAGAACAAATTATTATCAAAAGTACAAATCAAATTAAAACAGTAACAAGGCAAAAATGAAGCAAAATTCAAAACTACCAAATACAACAAATACAACCAAAATTCAAGGCAAGAAGAAAGAAAAAAGAAAGTAGAATGCAAACGTACAGCCCGTTTAAGCCAACTAAATAAAGAATAAATACCTTTGTGCTGAAAAATTAAAAAGTCAGTAATCCAACGTTATTAAGAACAAAACTTGCAAATGATTGCAGACACGTGTTTCGGTGTTACAAGGAACACCTTTTTCAATGCAAAGAAGTGTGAGCTTTTGGATGAAAAGTCATCCGAGAAAAGCAACACGGTGGAACAGGAGATAGTATAAATATCAAAAAATAGAAATTAAACAAAACAAAAAAGATAAAATGACACAAGGAGACAAAATTTATCACATAATTCCATCAGGAAAAAAAACCGTTAAGTAATAAATTTTAAAAGAAAACCCATAAACAATGCAAAAAGTCCAAAAATGAAACCAATCTGAATAAATTAGCAATAAATTTACCAGCGGGAAAAACTATGTATGGAAGCAATGTATCAAATGGAGAAATGCAGAAAAAACAGAGTTAAGGATAAACAAATTGGAATTAGTTAATCACAAAACGAAATAAGAAAGCAAAAAATGAAAAAATAAAAGTAAGAAATGTACGACGTTTACATAAAAATAATAGAAAATCTAAACCAATTTTAACAAAGGAGTCCACACAGAGGAAAAATAGGGAATTGCAGTAAGATCGTTAACTAAATTAGAACGGTTCCTCAGGATGTGGAAAGATTCCCAAAAATCAAGATCCAACGAATTGGGGCATTTTTGGATAATTTGATATGAGTTAAAATCAAAAGAGTGATTCGATTCCCAACAGTGTTGAGCAATACTGGATTTATTCAGCTGTTGTTTTCTCACATAGCTTTGATGTTCTTTTAACCGAAATTTCAAAGAACGGCGGGTCTGTCCGATGTATCCGAGTCCGCAATTGCAAACAATTTTATAGATCCCACAGTAATTAAGAGGGTGAATAGAATCTTTAAGAGAAGAGAAAGAAAGTTTATTAATAGGAGAAAATACCACTTGGAATTGGAATCGCTTCAGAATCTTAGCAACCTGAAAACTGATACCAGGGAAGAAAGGCAGAACAACTAAATTCTTAGTGTTAAAAGTTCTATTAAGAACAACATTTTGAGATTTTTTGCAAAGTTTTTTGTAAATGGAATCAACTAAGGTGGGCGGATAGTCTCTATCAACAGCCACAGCTCTTATATAGTTAAGCTCCGCATTAAGAAGCTCAGGTGAAGAACAAATATTCATTGCACGATAAACATATGTGTTGAAAGCTGAATATTTTTGATTAGGAGGGTGAGACGATAATCTATGTGGGGGTAAGGAAACAGCAAAAGGTTTACGATAAACCGTAGTTTCAAAACCGGACTCAGTTCGAGAAACGAGAACATCCAGAAATGGAAGGCAATTATTCTGTTATTTTTCACAAGAGAATTGAATATGAGGATCAATGGAATTTAAAATGGATAAAGCATCATCGATGCTTAGTTGATCGTGGTTCATAAGAACAAAACAGTCATCAACATAGCGAACATAGTATTGAAACTGTAGTTTCTGAAACAACTTGACCTCAAAGTAATGCATGTAAATATCACTAAGGATGGGGCTAAGTGGGTTTCCCATTGCCAAACCATCCAACATAGTATAAAATTTACCATTAAAAACAAAGGAACTTTGCCTTAGACAAGTATGAGTAAGAAAAACTAAATCCTCAATTTCCTTAGAGGTAAAATGAAATTCAGACAGCCTACTCTGAAGGCATAACAATGAACCCTCGACCGGAACGTTCGTAAATAATGAGTTCACATCAAAAGAAGCCATAAAAGAATTATTTGAAACGCAATTCTGAATTTTTTTGACAAACTCGAGAGAGTTTTTTACAGTGAATATATTATTACTCATAAGAGGAGAAAACACAGAGACTAAATATTTTGCAAGTTTATAAGAAGCCGTATTGGAAACAATCGGCCTGAAAGGAATGCCAGCTTTATGTACCTTGGGTAAAGCATAAATTCTAGCGCAATTAGCAATAGAAGGAATAACAGAGCGTTTAACATTTATTGGAATAGACTGAACAGACTTGACAGCCGAAGAAATAGTCTTTAACTCATTTTCACTAGGATCTTTAGAAATCTCTAATTATGGACCAGCAGAAATCAAATCATTAGTTTTGTCAACATAAGATGATTTGTCAAGAACAACAATTTGACCACCCTTGTCAGCTTTAGTAACAACAATATCTGAATTAGAAGTTAAATTCTTTACAGTACGCCGAACAGTATTAGTAAAGACGGGATTGGAAATTCTAGAATTAAAGTCCACATTAGAAGCAATAAGATGCCTAACGCAATCTTTTTGATTGGATGATAAGGCACTAAATTTAAAAGCTTTCTCAATAGGAGCAATAAGCTTAGAAAAAGAAGGTTTGCTGGCCAGTGCAAAGTTATCATTGCATTTTAGAGCATTAATTTGAGAACTATTTAAAGGAACACTTGAAATATTAACGACAACATTTTTATTTACCACTGGTAAATTTTCCGAAGGAACAACTTTCGAATTTCTACAAAGTTTAGCTAATTTCTTTTTCAAAACAACTTGATGATTCTCCGTAGAACGAAGGGTTCTAGATCAAGAAGTTCTATCAACATAATCAAAATCAGAAATAGATATTGAAATAGAGAGATGCAAATCATAGAGCTCACGTTCAATAAACGAGAGGCGTTTCCTAGTTTCTTGGATCGAAGCTCTAAGTAGAGCCAATTTCGACCGAAAAATAACTTTATCAATTTTTACAGAACGTGGTAAGTTACATTTCAAAGAAATAAAATTCGGAATAACTTTCCTGCGCCTACATTCTTGAAGAAATTTTAAGTGGTTCAAAAAGCGAAACTTCTTAATACGAAGATTGCAAAACCTATTGATTTGAGACATTCCAAAAACAAAATAACAAAGTACATAAGAACAAATTATTATCAAAAGTACAAATCAAATTAAAACAGTAACAAGGCAAAAATGAAGCAAAATTCAAAACTACCAAATACAACAAATACAACCAAAATTCAAGGCAAGAAGAAAGAAAAAAGAAAGTAGAATGCAAACGTACAGCCCGTTTAAGCCAACTAAATAAAGAATAAATACCTTTGTGCTGAAAAATTAAAAAGTCAGTAATCCAACGTTATTAAGCACAAAACTTGCAAATGAATGCAGACACGTGTTTCGGTGTTACAAGGAACACCTTTTTCAATGCAAAGAAGTGTGAGCTTTGGATGAAAAATCATCCGAGAAAAGCAACACGGTGGAACAGGAGATAGTATAAATATCAAAAAATAGAAATTAAACAAAACAAAAAAGATAAAATGACACATGGAGACAAAATTTATCACATAATTCCACCAGGAAAAAAAACCGTTAAGTAATAAATTTTAAAAGAAAACCCATAAACAATGCAAAAAGTCCAAAAATGAAACCATTCTGAATAAATTAGCAATAAATTTACCAGCGGGAAAAACTATGTATGGAAGCAATGTATCAAATGGAGAAATGCAGAAAAAACAGAGTTAAGGATAAACAAATTGGAATTAGTTAATCACAAAACGAAATAAGAAAGCAAAAAATGAAAAAATAAAAGTAAGAAATGTACGACGTTTACATAAAAATAATAGAAAATCTAAACCAATTTTAACAAAGGAGTCTTCTTGGTCTTCGAGAACTTCTTGGTCTAGAACCCTTCGTTCTACGGAGAATCATCAAGTTGTTTTGAAAAAGAAATTAGCTAAACTTTGTAGAAATTCGAAAGTTGTTCCTTCGGAAAATTTACCAGTGGTAAATAAAAATGTTGTCGTTAATATTTCAAGTGTTCCTTTAAATAGTTCTCAAATTAATGCTCTAAAATGCAATGATAACTTTGCACTGGCCAACAAACCTTCTTTTTCTAAGCTTATTGCTCCTATTGAGAAAGCTTTTAAATTTAGTGCCTTATCATCCAATCAAAAAGATTGCGTTAGGCATCTTATTGCTTCTAATGTGGACTTTAATTCTAGAATTTCCAATCCCGTCTTTACTAATACTGTTCGGCGTACTGTAAAGAATTTAACTTCTAATTCAGATATTGTTGTTACTAAAGCTGACAAGGGTGGTCAAATTGTTGTTCTTGACAAATCATCTTATGTTGACAAAACTAATGATTTGATTTCTTCTGGTCCATACTTAGATATTTCTAAAGATCCTAGTGAAAATGAGTTAAAGACTATTTCTTCGGCTGTCAAGTCTGTTCAGTCTATTCCAATAAATGTTAAACGCTCTGTTATTCCTTCTATTGCTAATTGCGCTAGATTTTATGCTTTACCCAAGGTACATAAAGCTGGCATTCCTTTCAGGCCGATTGTTTCCAATACGGCTTCTTATAAACTTGCAAAATATTTAGTCTCTGTGTTTTCTCCTCTTATGAGTAATAATGTATTCACTGTAAAAAAACTCTATCGAGTTTGTCAAAAAAATTCAGAATTGCGTTCCAAATAATTCTTTTATGGCTTCTTTTGATGTGAACTCATTATTTACGAACGTTCCGGTCGAGGGTTCATTGTTATGCCTTCAGAATAGACTGTCTGAATTTCATTTTACCTCTAAGGAAATTGAGGATTTAGTTTTCCTTACTCATACTTGTCTAAGGCAAAGTTCCTTTGTTTTTAATGGTAAATTTTATACTATGTCGGATGGTTTGGCAATGGGGAAACCCACTTAGCCCCATCCTTAGTGATATTTACATGCATTACTTTGAGGTCAAGTTGTTTCAGAAACTACAGTTTCAATTCTATGTTCGCTATGTTGATGACTGTTCTGTTCTTATGAACTACGATCAACTAAGCATTGATGATGCTTTATCCATTTTAAATTCCATTGATCCTCATATTCAATTCTCTTGTGAAAAAGAACAGAATAATTGCCTTCCATTTCTGGATGTTCTCGTTTCTCGAACTGAGTCCGGTTTTGAAACTACGGTTTATCGTAAACCTTTTGTTGTTTCCTTACCCCCACATAGATTATCGTCTCACCCTCCTAATCAAAAATATTCAGCTTTCAACACATATGTTTATCGTGCAATGAATATTTGTTCTTCACCTGAGCTTCTTAATGCGGAACTTAACTATATAAGAGCTGTGGCTGTTGATAGAGACTATCCGCCCACCTTAGTTGATTCCATTTACAAAAAACTTTGCAAA